>NC_133654.1:5479940-5747988 GCF_009905375.1 Apium graveolens
ATTCACATTATCTTCTACATCAAATTCCATCTCATCTTGTGTGGAGTTTCCATCATTTGAGCTGTCAGGATGCCAATCTGTGTCTCCTTCACTATCTTCATTCTCTACTCTTGTTTTCAATCCCCCTTCATTCACTTCTCTTTCTCCATCCGCATTCTCTTCATTTTCCTCATCATTCACTTTATTTTCCCCATTTTGATCATCCGCAAAGATTGATCTTTTCACCCTTTTTTTCTTAACCTCAGGCGTTTGATCTTCCCAACTAGAACTATCAGTACTTTCCTCTTCACAACTCACATTATTATCAACATCTATAATTGGTGGACTTGAGAGTGGTGCAGTTGGTGTGGCTCTAATTGGCAAAGCTTCAATACTAACAGGTTCTATAATGACAACAAATACTTCTACATACTGAACTTCCTCAGATACAAGACCAGTCATGACCAATATATCACTATCACTTTCTAATTTTCCTAACTCATCCATGCCCTCATTCGGGGCTTTAAAATACAATTCAGCCCCTGCAGAAATACGACCAGTAGACTCGGACACCATTGCACCAATTTTAAACATTGACATCAAATCGACATTACAAAAATCAAAGTAATCTATCTTATAATCCACAAACTTGGAGTTCAGATTCTCAAAATGACCACCATAATACATTTTTATAGTAAAAAAAGAGGGGTAATCTGCAATAGACAAGAAACATGCAAACAATGATTTTTTATACAATTACAGCCAAAAGGGAGACACAAGGGACCATTCTAAACATTATCAAATGAAAAAGCAACATTTTTGGGACCTCTCCATGAGTATAAAATTATAAATCGAATCTCACTTGAAAAAATAAGGGTTCGAACATGTTACCTTTGTAGTCGGGGCACTCAGCAACTCCATATTTGTGCATCTCCTTCCTGGATCGCATGAACCACTCCATCTCTACTCCACTATTAGGGTTTCTTTACCAACCGTTTCGTCTTCACTTTATAATTAGGGTACTGTTTTTGTAAAAGAATTGAGATAATTTTACTTTACTCTTTACAAATATCCAACAACCCTTATGCATAAATAAAATAATAAGAGTAAATTGTCTATAATACCCTTACGAATATTATAAAAAGTTGATTTAACGGCTCCTACTTGACGGGAGTTAACGACAAACACTATTCTAAAAGGCGGAAATGAAGTCTGACATCTTTTTTGAAAATTTGTAATTATGGCAACTTTTTTGAAATTGAGTGTAAAGTACGGCCAAACCTATGCAATTTACTCTAAAAGAATTATAATATAACCGGACATCCGTCCGGAAACTAATCTAGTTAATTATTATAGTAACATTAATAATACTAAAGTTGAAATGGGTGTGAAATTTAACATAGTAATTATTTTGCTTGCTTATATATAAATAGAGTGAAAAAATAAAATATTCAACATGAGCGGGAAAATAGTGTATTTTGAGCATTTTTTCATATAAGCATGCAACTAATTTTTGTTGAAACTGTAAATATGGAAAAAATATATCAAAAAGACACCTATCAAAATAGTTTATCTTAAAAAATATAACTAATAAAAAATAATAATGTTAGAGATTCAAGTGTTATTGTAATTGTGTGGATCAATTAATAATAGTGAAAAATTTATGTATTTACATAAATTTCATCAATTAAATTATTCTAATTTAAATTTATCATTTGCAATTAATAATAGTGAAAACATGTAAATTCTACCGATAAAATCATTCTAATTTGTAAAGTTTTCAATGATATATAATTTGGAACATCTAATATTACTCATAAAAAATAATTATATCATTAAGATGAGTACTAGCTAAAGTTTAAAATCAAACTATAATAGACATAAATGACAAAATTATATAGTTTAATCATGCTGGACATTGATGTCATATGATGATTTTTAATATTTCTTAGTTTGTTGGTGAGATATGCCTTGTTAACTTAAATTTAGCTAAAAATTATAAAATTTAAAAGGTGATATGAAATGAAATATCGATTAACTAATATTAATAATTTGTCAATTACTAAAACTTCATTAATTTTTATAATAATATTGATTGCTTGTCTTATAACATTATATAATAAAAAATGAAGAGTTATCATATGTTATTACTAAACAACGTTAATATACGCAAATAATAAAGATTAATGATTTATGAGACCAAAAGATTGATAGAGGTAAAATAAAGAGATTAAATAAAAATATAATATATTATCAGATATACATAGAAATACTATAAAATTAGACAATATGATTTGCTTATTTTCCTCATATTTTAATTTACATGACCATTTTATTTAACAAATATAAATTTTAATAAATTAAATTATTTTGGAAGTTACTAAGTTAAAAAATTAGTAATCTCATATTATATTATTTAAAATTCACATTTAATTTAGTTTCATTATAATTTTATCTTCAAAATGGTATGAAATATTAAAGAGGGATAATAAAATAACATCAATGAAGTTTTTTATTTTTTTTTTGCAGATGATATTCAGGTAGTGTGAATTTTGACCCGCTTTTCAGTGCAATCATATTTTTATGAAATTTAAAATTAATGGTTTTTATTTTAATAAATAATTGTAATTTTTTTAAATGATAAAAGTACATAATTTTATTTGAGCGCACTGAGATATCTCCCAAATCGATTCTTGCTCACCCCGAGATTTGTTAAAACATATACTCAATTGTAAGGCATATAAATCATATTAGTAAAAAAAAAGTACATAATTTTATTTTATTTAACGGTTCAATGTAAAAAGGTCTATAAACATCCTCACCAAAAATAGAAAAAATCTTTGTTTTCTGTCATAATACTCTTCCTTAATTTTTTTGATAGCCAAGACATCCTTTCTAAACTAATTATTTTATTAATTCATGTAAAATTTATGACAACAATCACGAATGATTATAAGACTCCATAAATCATGTTTTTCTAACCCCTAGAAAGAGATTAACAATTTTTTCATTGTTCATTTGAAGTTACTCCAATAAGAATATCATATTCTCTTACCAAATCAATATCTTCTTTATAAAATTACTCCTCTATTGCCTTTTTCCAAGATCCTGATAAAACAAAGTAAACTTCCTCTCCAAAGACTTATTAAAGAGCACCTTCGTCCTCATATTCCATAAGAGAATCATGCATATCACACAACTTGTGAGCATCACCCACAACTTCTTCTTTTACTCTAAATAACCGCACAAAGTTACTCGTGCTCTTGAATGACTAATGAAGATGGGTCTACGGGGTGAAAGGCGATTTTCAAATATAAAAACTCTTCCAGGAACTCCAATGACCTAGTGAGAATGAAATTAATTAACACTTCAGTAAAATAAAGAAAAAGGCTGCTCTTAAAAAAATACTGTAGTTTGTATTTGGTTGAAATAAACTACGGAACTTTAAAACATAACGCAATGCTGTCAATGCAATGACCATAAATGAACCTCATAATCATCAACAGAACTTGAAAAAAAAATGTATAAATGAAAGCACCCATGGAGGAACAAAAAAGGTATGTCTTCTAATATATTGTGGTATTATTTAAAAAATTATCTACCCCAGTAAACAAAGGACATGCTATTCTTATAATATGTTGTGTTTGTGGAGTCTATTAATTAAACTCATGAAAATAAACTATTCAGATTCACATTCATATTAGTTTATGGATTAGTCTACTTTTCAGATTTGGACTATAATTTTGATTTAGGCCTAATTTCTTCTCTTATAAATACCTATGTAATTGTAAAATCATAACACAACAAATTATGAGAGATCAATACAAAATTAGTGTGGCTTGTGGAGTAGGAATTTTCGAACCACTAAATCTTTGTCTTGTGTGATTGTCGTTTATTTTCTTATTCTTATTTATTCGCTTTGGGTTTTACTTTCGTTGTTGTATACTCAACAACTGGTATCAAGAGCCTAGGTTTTCAGGCGACTGGGAGCGATGACAGAAGATGGGAAGGTAAAGATCGACAAATTTGATGGCAAAGATTATGGGTTTTGGAAGATGCAAATTGAGGATTATTTGTATCAGAAAAAAATTCACGAACCACTGGAAGAGAAGAAACCAACTTAAATGAAGGAGGAAGACTGGAAGCTATTGGACAGGCAGGCTCTAGAGGTTGTCAGGTTGACATTGGCGAAAAATGTTGCTTACAATATCGTCAAGGAAACGACAACTTATGGTTTGATCAAGGCTTTGTCAAACATGTAGGAGAAGTCGTCTGCTTCACATAAGGTATATTTGATTCGTTTGTTAGTTGCCACGAGATTGAATGAAGGAGATTGTGTTGCTGATCATGTGAACGAATTTAATTCTATCTTAGCAGGATCGACATCGTTGGATATTAAGTTCGATGATGAAGTACATGCCTTGTTGTTGGCATCATCATTACCAGACAGTTGATCGGGATTTGTCACTGCTATAAGTAATTCATCAGGGAGCGGTAATATGACTTTTGACGGAGTTCGAGATTCGATTCTTGGAGAAGATATTCGTAGGAGAAACTCAGGAGAATCGCCAGGTTCCTTGTTGAGTGCTGAAAGTAGAGGACATAAAGTTCGAAAAGTGGCAGAATAAGGGGCGTAGCATATCGAAGTCACAGGAGAGAGGACAATCCAAAGATCACAAGGATATTGTTTGTGGTAATAGACACAAGGATGTGTATATTGAAAAGAGCATTCTCCCCAATGCACCCTATATAGAGTCTGCACAGCCTGCACTTGCTCAAATCCAAGTGTATGGTAGAAGAAATAAGGATGGAACACACAGTGAGGGCACATATATTGAAGCTCCCTCATCCATTCAGGGGGAGCTACCAACACTCACTTCTGAACACCAACTTCTATCTCAAAAATTTCTTCTCCACCTACAGCACTTGAATCCAATTCTCAAGTGCAAGCTAAATCAAGTGACTTGGTTCAAGAAATCTTGCTCACCACCCAGACACTACAATCAGATGGTGAGAGGATACTAGCTGGGGTAGACCTTGATGACACCATCAAAATCATGGGGGATTCATCAGTTTTTACTGAAGACCTCATGGATGTTACAAATGCACCTTCATGTGTAAATCAGTCTTCACAGACGGTAAGGTTTGAGGGTAGTAATCCTGAGGGGGAGCTATCTAAATCCTCTCCAATTTAATTGGAGGTTCCTGTTCTAGGAACAACTCCCCTCAAAACCCTAACAGAAATTGCCTTAGAAATAGATGCTAGGAGTACAATTGCCAATGACCCTACTATGGGAAAGGCAAGTTTATCACATTCATGTGACAGTGATTTGCAAGAAGCACAAGGGTTTGAGACTAGTGCACATGACAGTAACCCAGTCAAATCCCCTCCAATTCAATTGGAGGTTCCCACTACATGTGAGAACCAACAACTTGTCATAACCACAGAGCAATCTGTGAGTAAAATTGTGACTTCAGTCACAAGTGATTCTGATTCATAACCCTCCACATCTCAACTACACTTAATCTCCCAGTGGCTTCAAGATATTGAAAATCAACCTTCAACTATTGAAGATCTCAGGGTTGATCAGCTTGGAGGCCTTTCACAAATATCACAACAGTTACTCACATCCAACATGTCAAATCAGGACTACCAAGCTACCATGCTCACCTACCAGGATGATGTTGAAGAAAATCAATCAAAAATTGTTGATGAAGTTGGTCAGGATGCTAACTGTGATTCTTGGATGGATAAGGACTTCACCATTGAAATGGATGATGTGTTGGCTAAGTTTAGGGAGGAATACATCACCATTCTGGGAAGCAATGCCAGATCCCTAACTCCCCAAGAGGTATATGATACCATCAATGATGTCTATAAAGCTCAAATCAAGGCTTTCCATAATTTTGGAAAAGCACTTCAAATCACATTGAATGGACATCAAGACAAGATTATGAAAATGGTCAGGGAAAAGATGGATCAAATCATCCCCTCTCAGACTGAGATCAAAAACCAATTCAAGACCTTCTCACAACAAATGTCAAGGTATGATCTCAGTAGGATTGATAAGAGTGTCACACAGCTGAAAGACTCCTTTGTAGCCTTACACAAGGTAGTTCAAGATCACATCACAAACTCCAATGACACAAGGTGGAAGTTGGATCAAATGCACACTGCAAGATACACTCCTTCACCTTTGGTCATGGATGAAATTCAGAAACATGTGCAAGCTACATTTGGACCATCTACTGTTCTCTCTTCTACAAGCTCCTCTCCACAAGACCTTCAAGAACTCAAGACATAAGTAGCTTCTTTAGAAACCTCCAATGCATTTCTCAACGCTCAAGTTCAGGCTTTGACTTCTCTAGTCAAGAGTCAACAGTCAGACATCATGACCCTGGTGGACTCTCACAAGCATCTCCAAATGCAAAATTATGTTGCTTTGGGAGCCATCATGGGGAAGCTCAACATCCCACTGCCATCACTTCCTGAACAGATAAGGCCAGAAATTTCTACTCCCCTTCTCATACCTGCCAACAAGACTAAGGGGGGGATGGAGGCTAGGCTAGCAAGATCAAGATCATCTACTCAAAATGTCCAAGGTGCTGAAAAGAGCTTAGTTCAAGAAGTAGATATTGGTATGGAGAGGCTCATTAGGGCTGCTGAAGGTCCAAGTTAGAGCATGGAATTTGATGAATTGCTTAAGGCTCTAAGGGCTTCTCTCAACAATAACCTCTTCACCTACAAAAAGGCCTTGGACAGGACAATAAATTCCTTAAGGGTGATCTTGGTGACTAAAGACAATTTTCAGGAGAAGAGGATAATGGTCAATATAAATGACTCTGGGGTAGATAGATGTATACAGGTGTCTCTCAATTATCTTATCTCAAGAAGGGCATCTGAGTTGGATATTCTGATAAACAAAGTTAGAGTGGTGATCCATGAAGACACTTTATTGCTAGCTGAACTGAAAAATGCTCAAGTGGCTGCTTTTCCCGAAGCATATCTACAGCCAAGCAAAGGAGTGACATATATTTTTCCTACCACCAAACACTTCAAAGACTTCCAAATCCCTAAACAATGTGTCATGGCCAACAAGAAGCTTATCATGACTCTGGAAACTGAGTTAAAAAGTAAAGACGAATAAGACTTTTGAAGATGAAGAGATGATTAAGCTGTTGGGGAGATATCTAAGGGATATTTAAGCCAACTTGCCCAAAACTCAAATCAACAAGGATAATTTGGATGATGAAGAGTAGAAGAAAGATGATAAAAAACCTTCCGGCTCAAATCCAAGTCACTCCACTAAGGCAGCTGGAAGCAAGGATGGAGAGAGGAAGGAGGATGAAAAGAAGGATGATGAAAGTAAAAGGAGAGGAGAAAGGAGGAGCAAACAAAGACATGATGGCTCACAACCATAACAAACCCTAAAAATCCAAACAACTCTAGCTCAACCTTCAAAGTCAACAATCTCAATCATCAAACCACCTCAAACCTCTAAGCCCAAATTCCTATACAAGCAAACTGCTAATACCTTTCTAAAAATTCCAATCACCACAAGCCAAACATCTCTCAAGAAAATCACAAACCTACCTTCTGCAAAACCATCACACAAAACTCATTTTAAGTCTGTTGGGAGAAAACCTAAGAAAGGTAAGCCTACTGAAAAAGTTGAAGTTACCGAAAGGGCCATCTGAAATTGTTTCAAGCAGAATGATTTTCTACCTATAAACTGGTGCAGTTCATATGAAGAGTACTATTTTCAACAACTGGCTGAGAAAATAGTTAGAGTCTGGGTTACTCTAAAGGAAGTGAGAATCTACTTTCAAGATGGGTCATTCACTTTTCTTGGCAGCAATTTGATGGACACTCTATCTCCAACAGAAATCAAAAGAGTGATAAGTTTGCTGAAGGACAAGGATACTGCTACAAGAGAATGGAGATCTGTTTAAGATGAATAGTTGATTGCAAGGGAGGAAAGAAGAGCAAGGAGTAAAACATAATATGAGGAGAAAAAAAGGTAGTATGATGAGGAGATTGACATGTATATCAAAAGATCGGAAGAACTTAAAGCAAAAGGGATGAGCAGAATCTCTAAAGATGGAAGATTTCTAAATGTAAAAGCTGGCTCATTTTCAAGATTCAGAATTGAAATATTAGATGGTTATCCAAAGTAAGACATACTCAAACTGATAGAAGCTCTAACTGGGACTCCAATCATAGAGGAACTTGAAATTCTTGTATTTTTAAAAGACCTCATTAGAGCAGAATGAGAAGTTCCAATCTTTGTCTGATACTTGTAAATACTCAAACTCAAAATCATCTAATGTACAACTGCTGTAATTGTGTCAATTTTTATATTAGTCTTACTTCCCATTATAACTTGGGGTTAGTCTTATTAACAGGCATTAATTTGTGTTAATCAATCTTCTCACAAATTGGGAGAGATTGTTGTGCAAGACATGCCTGTACAATAACAAGACTAAGTCAAATTGACAACCCTAAGTAAATTGTATTATAATCTTAGTTTGCATTTTGTATTGTAACATTTAAAGTCAGTAAAAATGTCAAAGAGCAGTCTGTAGTCTTTTTGTTTAAACAGTATCAAGCCTAATAATTATATCTGGAAGAAGATCAAGAAGATAATGTCTCAGAAGAATTATGAAGAAGATTGGAGTTGAATGAATCTGTTTTGATAAAAACATTCTAGGTCAAGATATCTACAAGTCACAGATTTAGTGTTATAGAGAAATCATTCAAGAACTCAAAATGATTGATCGAGAAGTCAGGAAAGCTACTAGAGAACTCAGAGATATCGACAAGCTAATTGAAGACATGAAGATTGGAGATATCGACAAGTCATTTCTTCACTAGAGAACTCAGAGTTATCGACAAGTCAAATATCATTAGAGAACTTTTGGTTATCGACAAGTCAATTATCACTAGAGAACTCTGAGTTGTCGACAAGTCAATTAGTCACTAGAGAACTCAGAGATGTCTATAAGTCAAAGTGAAGACATGAAGTGGAGAGATCTCGACAAGCTAAATTCTCTTATAGAGAACTCAGAGACCTCTACAAGTCAAATCAAGTATAGAGTAATGAGAGATCTCGATAAGCAAATTTACTTATCGAGATGTCAAGCTCTCTATATAACAAAATGGAGATCTCAAGATAAAACTCAAAGTACAAAGTGCAGATCAGTTTAATATCCAAGATTAACAATCAACAAATAATTCAACCAGTTGGATTGACAAGTCTACAAAAAGCAGTTTGAAGAATATGCAAGATCAAGGGTGAAGATTAACTGACAAAGGAAGACCAAAGTTAACATAGTATGCAAATATATGCTAAGCCAGAAATGGAAGATATACTTTTTCTAAAATGGAAATGATAAGTGACAGTTTGCTAAAGCGAATAACATCTCTTATTGTACACTGTGTAAACCAGTAGTTAACTGAGATATAAAGTTAACACTGGTCCTTTGTTAGTTGTAACAATTTAGATAAGAAAATCTTATATTTCTCTCAAGGAAGAAGCTAAGCTCTTTAGCAACAAAGAGCCTAGAAATTTTATAGCAAAATATTCTTAATTTTAATATAAAATTAAGTGAGTTTTGAAAAAATTGTGTTCACTGTTATTACTTGTTCAATTTCAGTATTAATACATCTCACTGCAAGATTTATTTTACTTTGTTCACCACCTTAAATATTTAAGAAAAGCATAAAAACACAAAAACACATTCACCCCCTCTGTGTGTAATTTATTACCTAACAATCATATACTTTCACCGTCCCATAGGTTGTTAACATTGTTAGGGGGTTTGTTGAGCAAATTAATTCATATGACAATCATACCCCTACATCTATATAATATTTAACATGCATCGTCATTCATGAATTAAAATTATCAATTATCGTATAATTAATATGTGCATGTATGCATACATACATACATAAATATATACATATTTATGTAAATCAATACAGAGGCATACACCCATATACATACTCGTATATTTTTATTTGTCATCAATCTAACCTCGTTCTCCAACATATTGATCTGACGAATTATTATATTAAATTCAATGAAACAAAAAATAAAGTAAACTATTTATACAGATATATACGATATATACTTTAATATTAATCATTCGATGACATATATCATATACTCCCACCGTCTATAGGTTGTTACCATTGGTGTCTAGTTACCATTGGTGTTAGACACATAGATTAAAAAAATTAATTATGTTGAAGAAAAATTAGAAAAGTGGGGGTAAATTTTGAAGATATTATAAAGATAATATGCTATTTTAACAAATGTTTACTATGTTGAAACATCCCAAAATAAAAAATTATTGGGACAAAGAGTATCATATGTTGTTGACGGAGGAATTTGGGAGCAACAAAGTTTGAGGTTCGCAGCCGGAAACAAGATCTGTGATGGCGGTTCTCCGTCGGAAACGTGAACAGTAATCGGTGGATCTGATGAATAGTATTCGTCGGAAAAGATGAACAGTGTTTGGTGGTGGTGATTATTGGGGGCTGAGATTGCTTAGGGTTAGTGGTGGCTCCTTTGCGCTCTCGCTTCTGACCCCTTACAATTTGCCTACGCACCCCTATTTATAGGGGATCAAGCCCACGTAGTTCTTGGGGAATAAGAAACCTAATGGGCTTAGATTTCTTATCCCGAGGCCCAGTAGGAAACCCACTGGAAACCGTCTTCTACTAGCTTGAGGAATGTCCGCCGATGAGGCCCAACCACAAAGGCCCAAGGCTCGTCCGTGGCTTCGAGACTTCACGGATTAGGCATCTCCCTGGCCAAGGATAACCCTCCGCTACCAGCTGTTTCTCTAGTCCACGGATGCAGGTATAGCCGTGATTCACCCCAAATGTTGGACGCATCCTTGTCCCCCGATAAGGAGCCCCTACCAGATTGCAGAACAAGTGATCCCAAGCTTTTGGGTGCAAAGTGCAGGATACTCCAAAGTCTCCCAATGAGGACACCCGTTGACTACAGAGACAGAGCTCCCAAAGCACACACCGGATTTCACCCCACATCCCCAATGAGGACATCCATTGACTACAGGAGGAGGCCTTCAGTCCAGGCATACCCCTGGAGGTCTCTGACCACGGACACCGCCTTTCCTGTAGATGTGCTACAGGAAGGAGTTCTTCAATAGAGTACCTGCATCAAATAAGTTAGTAATAATAATCTCCATCTTCCTTGAATCTTCCAAAGAGTTCGTCCAAGTAGCATGTCAAAGTTGTATTATGTGCCAAGTAGAATTTAAGGGCGCGCCCAAATATTTCTGTATGTTGGCGCCGCCCTGTGTCATCAGCCTTTGATCTCTTCTTTTGTCATTCTATATTAGGGCGCGCCCAAAATTATTCAACGTTAAGGCTCGCCTTAACTCTGTCCAAGTAAAGCAAATGTATGAATCTGTCAAAGTAATCATGTCCGAGAAATCCGGCCAAGGAATCTGTCCGAGGAATCTTTTAGGGCTTGTCCTAATATGTGCAAAGGTAAGGGCTTGCCCTGACCTGTCCAAGGGTTTTGGCGCGTGCCAAGCTGTCCAAGAATTTTGGCGCGTGCCAAGCTGTCCAAGGGTTTGGGAGCGTGCCAAGCTGTCCAAGGGTTTTGGCGCGTGCCAAGCCGGCCACGAAAATTCATTTCCTTGGTCGTCCTTCCTTGGACTTCCGTCTTTGGCTGTCCGCCCTTGGCTGTCCGCGAAAACTCATTTTCTTGGCGTTCACCCAAATTGAATTCTGTTGACCCGGATTTGACCCGGATATCTTTTGTACCAAATTTTGGCTATAACATATGTCATTCAGGGATTAAATTTATGGTACTGACGCCAATTGCCTGTATAGTATGACTCATCAATCACATTTCTAACACATAAACACATTAAATAATTAAAAATAAAAAATAATTATTTTATATTTAGAGTGACTGATTACAAATAATCACTTTTATTTATTTTACTTTCTAATCATTAACATATTATAAATAATATTTAATTATGGAGTGATAAAAAATGTATACTATAACATAATTTATTACTTCTGGCGAATGTACTATTACGAACATATCTCAATTACTCGTGCTCATATACATGAGCAAATAAATTATTCATCTATTAACTAGTAATATAAATATATCATCAATAATATAACAAAAGCAGTTTCAATTAAAATCTAGAGTATGCGCGAAGCTAGTTTTCAATAAAAGTTGAAACCTACGTGTAAATAAACTTTAGAAATTTGAACATTTTTTATTAAATTTGAATCTTTTCCTAATAATTTAACCTACAGTCAAATTATATTTCAATAATTAAATGAATTTAATAAGTAAGATATTGGGGTTATATTGAACAGAATTAGACGGTTAGGCCTGTATATATATATATATAAAGGGCGGGCTTTTTAAAATTCAAATATCTCTTTTCAAAATCGCTTCCCTCTGGCAAAATGGAGTCTTCTTCTTTAAGTGCAGAAAGGCTTGATTTCATGAATTCAGTGTTAAAACAAATATATGATTCCATTGTTCCAAAGGATGAAACTGTTCGACAGTGGATTGTAAAACTGATCGCAGTCGCTCTCTCGCGTCAATTTGGGCGCGAAATTGAAGTACGCCTCTACGGTTCGTGTGCAATGGAACTGCAGCTGCAACACAGTGACATCGATATCACTGTTGTTTTGCATGAAATTTCGGATGAAGAGAAGTTTGTGGCCTGGAAGGAGATTTATCAAGCTTTGAGTAGAGCTGATGAATTTGTTATTCTCAAGGTTATGTTGATTATCTCTTTTAATAGAGTTTGATCAATTCGCTTCTTTAATTTTTAGATATACATTGATTTTTGCTATAATTAGACATTGATTGATTCGCTTCTCATTAGATATGTAATTACTATTAGATTTCAATTAGTCTCAATCAGTTTCGTGTTCAATTAGTTTCAATTTCGTGTTCAATTAGTTTTAGTGCTCTGATTACTTATAATTTTGGTTGAGCATATCATATTTCCTTGATTTACCGCCTAATTGTTGTAATAAGTAATTACCGCCTAATTGTTGTAATAGGTAATTAGAATCCAAATGTTTGATATTTTAGATTTCGCTTGATTCGCTTCTCATTAGATCTGTAATTACTATTAGATTTCAATTAGTCTCAATTAATATCAGTTCCCTAATTAGTTCCAATTTCGAGTTCAATTAGTTTCAGTGCTCTAATTACTTGTCATTTTGATTTTGATTGTTCTTAGTTTTCCTTGATTTACTGCTTAATTGTTGTAATTTGTAATATGTAATTAGTATCCAAATGTTTGATATTTTACATTTCGCTTGATTTATGATTGTATGATTGTAAGAGTACTTGAGATATTAATTTGTTCATACCAAAATACACAATACACTGTTAATGGTTATGATAGTAAACTATGACAAGGTATGCTGATAAGTTGTTGTGATGAGGACTTTTGAGTGCAATACATTAAAGTTCATGTATAAAATTCTGATATCAAATTACACTGTTCTTCAAACTATAAGTCAGTATGGTGTATTATGTCTAAACTAGTATATTGTTTATGATAGGAGCATGAAACTCATCGTCAACTGATGGTTGTAGAACACAAACTATCAGGAACTCTTGTAGATGTGACGCTGAATAATTTTGAACCAGCATTTATTGCGAAGTTTGTTCAAATTTCTGTAGCGGCACATCCACTAGTGAAGATACTTCTTCTTACCTTGAAGAAATGGTTTAAGGATCAGGAGGTAACAAAAAATATGCTACCAAGCGTCTCTTCAGCACTAATGGGTATATCTTACCTTCAAAAAAGAAATTACCTTCCTCTGCTTCCTACTAAGGTTCGAAACACAATTTACATGTTTATTCATTGTTAGGGAAGTAGCTGCATTTTAACTTTGTACAATATTTCAGGAATTGGTTGGTGATAAGGGAACTCAATGGGAGTTTTTTGATTCTGCTCTTTCAATGTACAAGGACTTAGTTGAGCAATCGAAGGAAAATAAGCCTTTTGACAATTTGTGCCTTGGGAAAATTGTTTATGATTGTTTTGTACATTTTTCTACGCACAACTTCAGAGAAGATGTTGTCTCAATTCTGGGCGGAAAGCCATTCAAGAAAGAGACTCTCAAGTGGGAAGATCACTACTTTGCCATTCTCGATCCTTTTAGTTGGGAGGACAAAGGACATAAGGTGACTCGTAACGAATCGAACAAACTGCAAGCTTGTTTTAAGGAGGCTGCTAGAATATTGAGGGATGACGACCTCTTCTTTTTTTGCAAGCCTTACAAGTTTGATGATATCACGAGGAGGATGGGCATTCTCGGAAACACTAGTCAAGGTATGGACTGTTGTTTTACCGATAATGCTTTACATCCTCATTTTGTGTCTATTTTCAGGTATGGATTCTTGTGCAGATGCTGAGATTGCTGTTGTCATGATGCAAGAAGGTCGAGCAGAGATATCCCTTATTGGAAAAGAGTACGTTAACTAGACTGTCGGAATATTTTGTCACCATTATTTTGTAGACACAAATATATTAAATGAATAATGCCACAAACACATAAATATATGTAATCCTCCTGTTTAAAGCTATACCGCTGGAATCTTAGCTTACTCAGTAAACTCATGAGCCTATAACCCAAGCACATGCTGTTTATTATTGTAAACAGTTTATTTGTTTATTGTTTCAGAATCTTATGCCGCGTTTTAGTGATTCTTATTTTAAATCTCCCTGTTAATTGCTTCAGAATTGGCGGGGATGAATTGGATTGCAGAGACCCTACACTTCCGTTAAAAGAGTTGGAAGATATGAAGATCTGAAGGGCTGCATCGTATATTTTTACCATTCCTGGAAGAACTTGTGCTTTTACCTACATCACAATAGAAAAACAGAATTCATACATGTATATGAAGGTCGAGCAAGTATGTTGAAATGAAGGTATGTTTACTTTCTCTATATACCTTCCATGTGAAGGTCCAGCAAATATGTTGAAAATGAAGGTATCTTTACTTTTTGCGGAGAAACTTGTGTGAAGTTTGTACCTAATCACAATACAGAAGCATTATTCATATTTTTATAGTCGCGTTCTCCGTTCAATTTTAGAGTTAATTTTATTCAGTCAAAAGCACCAATTCTTACCTCCCTCAAACTTCAAAAATTTACACTCTTTCTCACCTCCTCTCTTCCCAAACTTACCTCCCTCACTCTCACCATCCCTTTTTTTCCACCAATTCTTGATAATGGGGTTTTAGTAGTGTCCTCTAAATGTCTAATATTAAGCTTTTCAAGCAAGATTAAGTGTTTTAGAGGCTCTATTGATTCATAAATTGATGGGTTTGTTTGTATTGTTGGTGTAGAACAAAGGGGTCTAAAACCTAGATAAACCCTTAATCTTGAGGTAAAGGGGTGAAAGGGGTTTGTAAGATCTGGAAGTGTGTGAAAATGAGAAACGAGAAGCTGTTGAAGTGAGTGAAAGTGTTAAGATTGTTCTTTTAATACTATTGCAAGGGCCTTTAAATATTGCACATTGCAGATATTTGTGAAGGAAAATTACGCGGGATGGACATAATTTTGTCACTCCAAAAGCAATGTCCAGAAATATTAATACAAGGCACACACCATAACTAGCTGTTGACATAATTTCATTCATAAATTTGTATCATAAACCAATCACCTTTGGCCCGAGACTTATTTTTTCCTAATAACCTCATTTGATTTGCATGTTCTTCCTCTTCAAGTTTCTTTCTTCTAAAATTGACTTAGTTTTGGTTATATAGTTCAGGTATAAGGCACTGTTGCTTACTAAGATTCACCAACGTTCAAAAAAATTGAGGTCCATGCTATCTGAAGTTTTGAACATAAATTAGTTTTGGAGTTACACAGGGAGTTGATGTAAAAAATATAGTTAGGAATTTTCTCAATCAGTCTCTTAACAAATTTCTTATAAATTTCTTAACAAATTTCTTATTATAAAATATTAACTATTAGTGATTTAATACATGATTTTGAATTTAAACTTCAACAATGATCTTTATCTTCATTTCTTATAATTAAAATAATAATAAATATGAATGAGGTATGAAAAAAAAGAAGAGAAAAAAACTAAAAAGAAAAAAGAGAAATCAATTTTTTATTGATAAAAATGAAATAAAGGATGACTTGTGATACCTTATAGATAAGTCATGAGGGAGGTATTTTAGTGATATAAGAAACCACTAAGATACTGTTGGAGTGCAATTTTTTATCATATTTCTTATATTTAGAGTTAAAAGCATGTTTAACGGAGTTGTTGGACTTTCTCTAAGTTTGAAGCCTAAGATGACATATTCTGCTAAGTTTGTATCTTAAGTTGAAATTTAAAATTGTTAAATCATTATTAAATTTTCGTATTGTGGACAAAATTGATATCACGCATTTCTCCAACTTTCTAGATATCAAACAAATAAAAAAAAAATCTTATATATTATTTTCCTGAAATCAAACAAACACACCAGAAATTCATAAACAAGATTTTTTTTGTTGACTTTCAGGCTGTAGCTTCCTTTTTGTTTGGGGCCTTCCATATAAACAACCCAGCCCAACAGGCCTTATATATAACCCTCTTTTCTAAACCCCTGAAGCAGTGTTTGATACCAGGAAACATAACTGCCCAACCTTAAACCCTAAACCCCCTTTGTCTCGGTGTCTCCTCATCTTAATACCAACAATGAGTTCATCACAATGTAATAACAACAACAACAACAATGAGTTCACTGATGATCTGTTAACCAAGATTCTTATAAGCCTACCGGTCAAATCACTCCTCATTTGCAGGGCTGTTTCGAAACCCTGGTGCTCTCTCATTTCTAGTCCAACATTCATTAAATCTCATTTAGGTCATGCCATTTCAAGGCCTGGAGCTGATGAGACTCTCATTGTCCAGGACTTCGATGGTCTCTTCGAACGTAATCACATTATCTCATTTCTTAATCTCCGTGCTCCAAAGCCTCAGGTTACTCTTGACCATCCTTTTTCGAAACAAGGTCAGTCTCGTATTAAGCTTGTTGGCTGTTGTAGAGGCATTGTTTGTGTTTCCGTAGCTGATTATGACTCGAATGAGCTTAGTTTAAAAAGTTATGATGAGCGTCTTCCTGTTATGTATCTTTGGAACCCTGTTACTAGAAGGATTAAATGTGTGCCTATGCACAATGTACATTATGATTGTATGAATGAGGTTGTTCAGGGGTTTGGGTATGATTGCGTAAATGATGATTTTAAGATTGTTAGGGTTGTGACGTATCAGTATAGAGTTGAGTTTGAGGAGGATGTTGATGAGGTAGAGGAGGTTGATGCTGAGGTTAGGGTGGATGTTGAGGTGTATTCGGTTAAGTTGGATGCTTGGCGGAAGCTTGGGGAGGATTGTATGCCGGAGGAGATTGTTGAGTTTCAGACTGCTAATTACGATATTTGTGTAGATGGTGTTTTGTGTTGTATTGCTGAGGGGTTTTGTGGTGTTATGGCATTTGATTTGAACAGAGAGGTGTTTAATTGTGATGTTGAGTTCCCTGTTCACTCTAAGTTTGGTAGGATTATTAGCATAGGTGATTCGGCTATTTGTTTTATTGCCCTTGAGGAATTTAGTGATGAGTTTAAGTTTTGGAAATTGGATGATGTTGAATGTCTTCGTGGTGGTGAAGCTGAAGCATCTTGGTCATTGATGGTAAGTATTAATGTGGATTTTGATTGTGTGCCTTACAGCTACCACGGCTGTGGTAATTTTGTACTTCTAATTGATGGTCCTGGCTGGGTCTTATATAATTCTGACAAAAAGGAGGCAACAAATCTTCCAATTAGGAAGCTTTGGCGTCAAAACTTTAGGTATACGGAGAGCCTAGTTACAATTCCAGGATCCAAACAAGTGAGGTTGAATGATATTGAAGCTGAAGGTCGAAGTGAAAATGAAGATGAAAGTGAAAGTGAAGATGAATGTGAAAGTGAAGATAGAGATGGAGATCAAGTGAAAGATGAAGTTCAAGTGGAAGGCGAAGATAAGTGAGAGTGGTAGTAATTTTGTTATTCAAGTGTTTGTTCATGGTTTCACTATATTTCTTCAAGTGTTTATTCAAGTGGCTACATCTATTTGTGATAATACTTTTGTTTAATGCCTGGACATAGTTTATTGCATGATCTAATCAACTAAGAATGCTTACCTGATGGTGGTTTGAGGCAACTTGAATTCAATTCTCATGGCGGTTAATGATTGCACTGTTTCTGTTACTTCTTTTTGAATGATATTCTGGACTGTTCATATCCCTTAATTGTCATATTTCTTTCTGCTAGTTCCTATATACTAGTGTCTACTATCTTATATCAGCTATAAATATTGGTTCAATATATCTACTGTCATGAAGTAATATATTTTCATTTTCACTTTTCCCTACTTTAGCAAATGTCATTGAAAGTAAGTCTCATTAAAAGTATTTTTTGTGTTTATACTGTTGTGGATACCTTTTGTTCTGATGCTGTTCTCAACTGTTGTGTCATATGATTATTTTCTGATTCAAAATGTTTATCTTTGTGCCAATTCTACCAAGTTACTAGCAAGTGTGTAAAATGGTAATTTTCTGATTAGAAGTATAAGGGTTTGGTTTGTTACTACTATATGAGCTTCATATTTAGAGAAGCGCAATAATTAGCAAGTTGGAAGCTAGCGAGATTGATACAGATTCTGCTATTGGTGGAAATTAGTAAATCTTGTCCGACTACATTCATATTTACTAGTATAATCATGCGGAAAGCACCCTCCCAAAATCTGATTACATCTCAACTCTTCCTTTAGTTTGGTGTGTCTACTAATCCCAGTTCACATCAGTCCCCGTATCTACTTCAAAGAACCGTCTAGTGTGCTCTTAATAGCTCAATACATGTGGCGAGCCTAGTACTTAACATTATGAGGCAATTATTAAATTTAACTCAGGTCCTGAAAAGACACCTGCTTGGATATGGCGAGCCTTAGTTTTGGCACTAGAGTGAGGAGCATGTATTGTGATTTCTGGTGGCATATCTTCATGTCCATCATGACTACTCATTGCCAAAGGTCATAAGCTTAAATCTTCACTCCCCTCCCCGAGACCCGTATAACTTCATCCTTTCTTAAATCAAAGATAGTTGCATTCAAATAAGTTGTGTATGCTTAAGCTTATCAGCTTATGTAGTGATACAGGACTGTTTCAGTTTTTTTTTATCGTAGGGAAACCGCAGCCACTACCCTTCGGGTGCGTGAACCAAAATAAACCGGATTTAAGTTACCGACTCTGGTTCATGAGTCATAATCATAAATTCTCCTCCCATGAGATTCGAACCTGTGACCAAGAGGATAATTATTCTCTCTTTAACCAACTGAGACTACCCGCAAGCTTGTTTCAGCTTTTTATGTAGTAATACATGGGGTCTGTTGTGGGATGTGACTAACTTGCAAGTTGATTGATCTATGATATTCTGCTACGCCTTCCAGTGAAGTCATAATTCACTTTAAGGCAGTGTCAAGGCCTTGGCATTACTTGATGTTAAGATATCATCTTTCTAGGACAGGATCATATGCTCAGAGTCCTCTTATTATCCACGACAACTCGTTTTCAATCCTCCAACTTGGTCCTAGTCAACTGGTGGCTGATCTCCAAATTCCCCACAAACAAAGCAAGGACAGAGATACTAGTTGGTTCTGATAGAGGCATTGTTTGTGTTGTAGTATGTAATTGGACAGATACTAAGCACTACAAAGTCATTCCCCCACATATTAGATATGATAAATTCGCAATTGTATACTAACATTGTTAGAAAATTATTTTATTGTCCATTTTTATTTATTAAATAATAATATTTTAAAAAAATTAAATTATATATTAAAAAGTGATAAATGTCCACAAATTAATTGTTATTATAAGAATCTATTTAGTAATGACTTTTTATTTCAATACTACCCTCATGAACTTTATTTACAATTATATTACATACTATTTTATACTAATTAAAAATTTATATTTTTGATTGTTAAGATATAAAGAGTTTCAAATCCAATCAACTATTTATTATTATATTTATTTTACTTTCTATTAATCCTATTAGAAATATAAATTACTTATAATAGAAAATTTCAAAATTAGAATATGATAGATTATTTAAATTAGTTTATCGTATAAACTAATTAATATGATAAACAATATTATAATATTATAATAAAATTATTAAAGGGTTAAAATTTACAAAACTAATAGTTAAGGGGTAAAAATATACAAAACTCATAGTTAAGGGATAAAAATTTATAACTATAAGGATAATATTAAAAAATATTTTAGTAAAAGAATTGAAATATATAAAATTTTTATAATTAAAAAATTAATATATACAATCTTTTTGTTTAACGGTTACGATATGTTATACTTTAAGGGCCATATTATAATAACGTAGCGGTAGAGTTGGGATTTGTATTATGTGTTCTCGGCCCTATTGCTTTGTATAATAGCAGAGTGTTCTCCACATAACACACGTTAATAAAAAACAGATTCTCAAGCTGGACAACTTTTCATGGAAACTCTCAGCGGACAATATGTACCTGAACCTCTAGTCATCGACATTCTGTCTAGGCTTCCTGTAAAATCATTACTCCGTTTCGAAACAGTGTCCAAGGCTTGGCTTTCCTTAATCTCAAACCCTGCCTTCGTTGATCTGAACCTTCGACGTCGTGCCTCCAAAAACAATGATACTCTTCTCGTCCACAGTGTTGGAGGTAGCTTTAACTCTGTTTCACTCGGTTCCGTTGGTTCGGGTATCAATAATCAGTATTATGAAGGTGCTTTAAAGTGCAATTTGTATATTGTTGGTTCTTGTAATGGCATTGTTTGTGCTGCTTTGGGAAAGCCATGTAAAATTCGTGATCGTCGTCTTGACGGTTGGGAACCTGTTTATGCACGAAATCTTGTTCGTATTTTTCTTTGGAACCCTGCAACCAAACAATCTAAGCTCCTTCCTATACATACTTTACCTTCCGGCATTGTAGGATTTGGTTTTGATCCAATTGCGAATGATTATAAGGTTGTTGAGGTTTCAGTCGAGAATGATGCATCGGTTTATTCTGCAAACGCCAATGCTTGGAAAAAGACAGGGTCTCTGTTAATACTTCCCTGCAATTTTATTGCTGATTGTTGCGTTAAAGGAGTTGTGTACTGGACGTGGACAGATGGTTTGATAAGATTCGACTTGAATAAAGAAGTGTTTTATTATCAGAGATTTCCTGCTAATGTGCAGAAGACCAAACACCGTGAACATGTTCATTGTACGCGAGTAATTGAGATGAAGGATTGTAGTGATGTTGCTGTGTGTTTTCATGATGGGGGATCTAATAATAAGGTTCATTTGTGGACGGTAAATGACGGAGTTGGTGGATCCTGGACTCTTAAATTTAGTTTTGATGTGCCCCAGGGAGTAGACTGGTTTCATGGTAACTTAAACAACAGTGGAGATATTCTATTCAAAACTGAAGATGGAGTGTGGCTGTTGTATAATTCGGACAAGAAGATGACGGAAACTGTCACACTTCCACATGGTGCATGTGAGACGTTCAAGCATACTGAGAGCTTAGTTTCAATTGGAGGATCTGAACCACTCAATGAGATGCTTGAAAAGCTGAAAGTGGAAGATTCGCGGAACAGGTAAGAATGGCTATGTGATGGTGGTGTTATAGGCATCTTGGATTTAATTCTAGTGGGGGTTTATGATTGCACTTTTTCTGTCTGTGACTTGATTAATAGCTGATATATAGCTGCTTCTTTCTGTACTATATTCTGCAATGTTCATATTCCTGAATTGCTAATTACTTTAGGCTAGTTCTATATAAAAAACGAAGTACATGGGATAGGAAATGGTGAAGATTTGATCCTCTAACTAACCAGAAGTACATGTGACACACTAAAGTGCCAAAGATAACAAGCCAACAACAAGAGACACAGCACAATAATAACACAGTTTGGGATCTGCAATTTTGGTAATCAGCTTAAAATGTTAAATATTCGACCTCAGCACCATATACCATATACTGACTTATTAAGTTATTAAGCGCAGAGTAGAGAGTTTGATCCGTATTTACACAAACTAAGGCAGCTAGGTGTCACAACAATGAACATGAGCTCTGTGCAACAGAGATGAATCAATCAAGCAACAAATTTCATCATAGAAATAAAGCTTGAAGTTACATTCTTTTATGAAGATAAGAGAGAAATGTATCTATATATTCTAAAATGATCTAATAAAACTACATACTCAGGTTTATATATAAACAAAACAGAAATGACAGCTAAATACAGCTGTAATTCTCTAACTAACTATCATTGACTTTGCTTGAGGTCATCAGTTACATCAGCAGCATCTGATGATATAGCAGCAGTGGTATCACATATCATAACATCCCCCCTCAAGTTAGGAGGAGCAAATAAATTAATAACTCCTAACTTGGACTGTAAAGCAGCAAGCTGATAGGAAGGTAAAGCCTTGGTAAAAATGTCAGCAGGTTGCACAGAAGTATTGATATGAGAAGGAGCAATCAACCCAGCTTTGAACTGATCACACACAAAGTGACAATCAATGTCAATATGCTTTGTGCGTTCGTGAAATACCGGATTGGAGGCAATGTGCAAAGCAGAGTTGTTGTCACAGAACAGGGGAACTGGGACAGGTGTAGCAGATTGAAGAGTCTGCAACAGAGAGACAAGCCACTTGACTTCACAACAAACATCAGCCATAGCGCAATATTCAGATTCTGCAGAAGAGCGTGATACTGTAGGTTGTTTCTTGCACTTCCAAGAAACGAGAGATTCACCAAGAACCACACAATAACCTGTCAATGATCTACGAGTCTCAGCACAACCACCCCAGTCAGAGTCACTATATGCAGTGAGTTGAGAAGAAGAATCATGGGGAAAGAACAGACCTTGGCCAACAGTGCCTTTGACATATTGGACCATTTTATAAGCTGCAGCAAGATGATCAGTCCGAGGAGAAGAAATGAACTGAGACAAGACATGAACGCCATAGGATAGGTCAAGACGAGTAATAGTCAAATATAGAAGCCTACCAACAAGACGTCTATAGATAGAGATATCAGCAGAGGGCAGAAAAGCTGAAGTATTATCAATCAACTTATGATTCTGTTCCATAGGAACCACAGAAGGCTTTACTGCAGTCATACCAGTATCTGATAAGATATCAAGGGCATACTTTCTTTGATTAAGAAAGATGCCTGTAGCAGAACGTGCAAGTTCTAAGCCAAGAAAATATTTCATAGACCCTAGATCCTTGATCTTGAATTGAGAATGAAGAAAAGTTTTGACATTAGCAATTAATCCAGCAGAATTTCCCGTGATTAAGATATCATCAACGTACACAATGACCACAACAAAAGCAACATCTTTCTTGTAAGTAAAAAGACTGTGATCGCAAGCTGCCTGAACAAACCCATAGTGCAAAAGAGAAGTAGCTAATTTACAATTCCACACCCTTGGTGCCTGTTTCAGACCGTATATAGATTTTCGTAGTCTGCAAACCAACTCAGTATCAGCAGGAAATGTATGAGACATGGTTGATAATTGTTGGAAACCTGGAGGAAGTCGCATATAGATCTCTTCATTAAGCACTCCATGGAGGAATGCATTATTGACATCCATTTGATGGATGTGCCAATTATACTTGGCAGCCAAAGCTATGACAACTCTCACTGTAGTCATCTTAGCTACAGGAGCATACGTCTCAAAGTAGTCAACTCCAATTGTTTGAGTAAATCCCCGAGCAACAAGCCTTGCCTTGTATTTATCAATAGTACCTTCAGGAGTATATTTGACCTTGAATAACCATTTGCAATCAACAATATTCTTATTAGATGGCCGTGGTACTATGTCCCATGTCTTATTGTCTTCGAGAGCAGAAATTTCAGCAATCATAGCATCTGCCCATGGTTTATGGACTACAGCCTGTTTATAGGTGTAAGGAATAAGAACAGTAGAGATGTTGGCTAGAAACTTGATATAAGGTTTTCTAAAGACATGATAAGACACAAAGTTATGCATTGGATGCATACACAAATTCACATCAGCAATAGCATTCTTAGAAACCAATTCTGGTAAACCAGTGTAATCTTTAAATTTACTGGGGACATGTTTAGATCGTTGAGGTCTGACATATTGAATAGGTTGTTCAACCATAGGTACAGAAGGTTCAGAAAGAAGAGGAGTAGTAACAGGAGTATGGTCACAGGAAATAGAGGATGGAACAATTTCATTATTATAATGAAAAGGATGGTTATTCTCAGATTGAGAAGTAAACATAAATGGAGAAGGATCAGTAGTTAAAGTATGAAAAGGGAATATGTTTTCAACAAAAATGACATCCCTCGAAATATAGCATTTTTTAGTGTCTAAATGCATGACTCGATATCCTTTTTTTCCAAATGGATAACCAAGAAAAACATATCTCAAGCCACGAGAATTAAATTTGTCAGAAGCACTATAAACATCAGCTATATAGCAAAGACAGCCAAAGACCTTTAAAGAGGTATAATCAGGTGACTTCTTATATAACAACTCATAAGGACTCTTAAAATTCAACTGTTGAACTGGAAGAAGATTAAGAATATGAACATCGGCCAAAACACAATCCCCCCAGAATGACTTAGGGAGAGAGGCTTGTAACATAAGAGAACAAGCAACATTAAGAATATGTTGGTGTTTGCGTTCCACCACCCCATTCTGTTGGGGTGTGTGAGAACAGGATGTGTGATGAATTATACCAGCATTAGAGAAGAAACTTTGAAGATTTTTATTAACAAACTCGGTACCATTGTCAGAACAAACAACTTTAATATCAGCATGAAACTGAGTTTTAATGAGTTGAATAAAGTTCTGGATAATAATTGGAACCTCAGTCTTGTCAGAAATCAAATAAACCCAAGTACATTTAGTAAATTCTTCTACAATAGTAAGAAATCTATTGCATCGACCATGAGTATACACTTTGTATGGACCCCAGAGATCACAATGAATGAGAGTTCAAATAAGCCATACTCAGACAATGAGTGATGTGGGAAAGAAAATCGGTGTTGCTTAGCTTGAATACAAACATCACAAGTTGTAAACAAAGAAGAATTCACATTGGAAAGAAGAGACAATTTGTTTAGAATTACAGCATGTGGATGTCCCAATCTAGCATGCCAGATTTGAGCTTCAAGAGATGGTTCTGAATGGACTCTATTACACATATAATTTGAGGTAGAAGTAGTTATATTAGAAATAGCAGTATGAGAGTACAGTCCAGCTTCTATTTTACCAATCTCGACCATCTGCTTCAGGGAAGGGTTCTGTAACAGACAAGTGGAGTTATAGAACAAAACGGAAGCAGAGGAATCTGCAGTGAGTTTTGAGATTGAAACAAGATTGCATTTGAATGAGGGTACACAAAGAACCTCAGATAAAACAATATCAGATATCAGCATAACATTTCCAATATGAGTTATGGAAGCAACAGTTCCATTTGGTAAATGTAAGACTGCATTAACAAACTTAGGTTGACAGAGCAAAGAAATATCAGACATAACATGATCAGTAGCACCTGAATCCAATATCCAGGTAATGTTGGATTTGGTGTGTACTGTATAAGCATTGTGAGCAGAAGAGACACTATGAATACCTGACAAGTGTGAAGAAGATGTCCAATTGCTCATAGATTTCATGCTCTCCTGAATCATTTTAGTAAGTTGAACACATTGGGCTTCTGAAAAGGCATCTGAACTAGCAGTACTGATCATATCTGTAGAAGCAGATGGCTTGGCAGATACTTGTGCAACTTTTTTAACACCTGCGACCTTCATCTTCGGTTTGGGTTTACCATATAGACGATGCCAGTCAGGATAGCCATGCAAAAAGAAACATTTGTCCTGATGATGTCCTGTGTTATGACAAAAGTCACATAGTTCATCTGCATTATTCTTCTTAGAGCTAGCTGAAGCAATTTGATTAGATTTATTTCCTGCAAACTTTACATTCATTGCAATGTTTTCTGGAACAGAACTCATAGGAGTAGAATGCTGTCCTTCCTCTTGCAGCTGAAAGGAATATGTCCTAAGTCCAATCATGTATTAGGATTTAGGAATAACTTTTATGTAATCTGTTTTGATTTCATTGATATTAATAAAATACTTGTTTTGTTTTTATGTTAGATATATTTGATAATGTCATGGCTAATATGTTTTATGTTTAGCTTTCAGATCTTACTTGAACAGGATAAATCAGTACTTAACTGTTGATCAATACTTATACTGGAAGTCAGGACTTAAGGATATCAGTACTTATGTTATCAGGAGATAATCATCAGAAGATAGATATCAGAACTTAAGTGCTGAAGGACGATCAGATAAGGACAGTAGCTGATTAAAGGAAAGAAGATCAAGATAAACATAAGAAGAGATATGCATGAAGAAGGAATTCCGTGAAGAATGGAATACTTGGAAGAAAAGATATCTGATTGATATATTTTAGGAAGCAGAATTATATTCCATATCAATTAGCGATTATCTTGTAACTGTGTAGTATATAAACACAGACATAGGGTTTACACTATAAGTGTTATCATTATTCAAGAAGATTATTAATTGTAACCCTAGCAGCTCTCGTGATATTGTTCATCACTGAGAGGTAACAGTTCCATACTGTAACAGAGTTTATTGTTTCAATAAAGTTTGTTTTCTGTTACTTAAGTTCTTAAAGTTCGATTTGAGTGTACTATACACTGTATTCACCCCCTCTACAGTGTGTGTGTGACCTAACAAGTGGTATCAGAGCATATATGTTAACACACATACATTAAAGATCCAAACACAATCATGTCGGACACAGAAACTCCAACTAAGCCTACCAAAACTGAGGAACCACCAAAGACACAAATTCAGAGTCGGTATGAGACCATCAGAGTTCCCATACTGAGACCATCTGAATATCCCATATGGAAGGTAAGGATGACCATGTTCCTGGAAGCAACAGATCCAGAATACCTTGATAGAATCAAGGAAGGCCCTCACAAACCAACCAAGCTCGCAGTTGCAGTTGCAGGTGAAGCAGCAAAGACCGTACCAAAGGAGAAGAGTGATTATACTGCTGAAGATATAGCATCAATTGCTAAGGATGCCAAGGTACGACACTTACTGCATAGTGTCATTGATAATGTAATGTCAAACAGGGTAATCAACTGCAAGACTGCTAAGGAGATATGGGATGCTCTGGAAACAAAGTGTCAGGGAACGGAGACAATTAAGAAGAACAGGAAGACAATACTCACTCAAGAGTATGAACACTTTGACTCAAAGACTAATGAGTCATTGAATGATTTATATGATAGATTTGTCAAACTTTTGAATGATTTGTCATTGATTAATAAAGAGTATGATCTTGAAGATTCAAACTTTAAGTTCCTGTTAGCTCTTTCTGAATGCTGGGATTTGAAGGCAACGACAATAAGAGATAACTATAATCTTGATGAAACAACTCTTGACGAAATCTATGGTATGCTCAAGACTCATGAGCTTGAGATGGAACAAAGAAGCAAGAGAAAAGGAGGAAAGTCAAGGACAGTTGCTCTTAAGGCTGAAGAAGAATCCCCCAAAGCAGCTTCCTCAAAGAAAGACAAGGGTAAAGCTCTTTTCATAAAGTCTGATACTGAGTCATCAAGTTCTGAGAGTGATGATGACTCAGATTCTGAAAGCTTGCCTGAGACTGGTGCTGATGAGGAGATGATGAAGCTGTGTGCTCTTATGGTGAAAGGAATCACAAAGATTGCATACAGGAAGTTCAGGAAGGGAAAGAAGTTTTCTAGGAAAGGCATAAGTTCTGATAAGAAGAATTTCAGAAGATCTGAAGGCAGAGGAGGAAAGTCTGACAGAGGAGATTACACCAATGTTAAATGCTATAACTGTGGAGAGAAAGGCCACATATCTCCTGATTGCAAGAAGGTAAAGGGTGACAAAGGCAAGGCTCTTGTCACAAAGCAGAAAAGCTGGACAGACACCTCAGACTCTGAAAGTGAGGAGAACTATGCATTGATGGCAAATGCTGATAAATCAAGTGCTGAGAGCAGTTCTGAAGCTGCTGAAACAAAGGTACCTCAGACTACTTATGCTTTTCATACTGATGATATTAATGAGTTGAGAAGATATCTTAAAACCATGTTTGTTAGTTATAGAGATCAAACTTTAACATGTGAGAGATTAACTTCTGAAAATCTTGTATTTAAGAAAAGAAATGATTTCTTAGAAAAAGAGTTAGTCATGTTCCATCAAACTCAGAAGGATAGAGATGATGCCTTTTATGTTAGGGATGAAGTACTAAAAATGAATGAATCTCTAAAAACTGAGTTAGAAAAAGAAAGAGAGATTATCAGGACTTGGACTAACTCTGGCAAAACAACTCAAAATTTGCTAAGTAGTGGAAACTGGAAAGAGGGCTTAGGTTATGGAGAAGATAAGAATAATAAAGGAACTGAAGAAATTAAGCCTGTTGATAAGCAAAAGCCAAAGTTAAAACCTGTTAAGTTTGTAACTGTAAAGTCTGAAAATGAGAAATCAGAAGTTACAAAGGAATTAACTTCTGAAAAACTAAAACAGGAAAAGACAGCTGAAGTGAACATAGGCTTAATGACAAAGAAGCAGCTTAAGCATAAGCTGAAAGATGTTAAGAATGCCAACAAGGTAAAATCACCTAGGAAAAATAGGAATGGAAAGGAAGGTGTGAATAAAAGC
The DNA here is from genome assembly GCF_009905375.1 of Apium graveolens. Classification (NCBI taxonomy): domain Eukaryota; kingdom Viridiplantae; phylum Streptophyta; class Magnoliopsida; order Apiales; family Apiaceae; genus Apium; species Apium graveolens. The sequence continues at coordinate 5,508,760 of NC_133654.1, forward strand.
AATAATTATAAACCTGTTCCTGATGCTTCTAGGAAAACATATCATAACTGTGGAAGTTCTAACCATCTGGCTTCTTTTTGCAGGAAGAATAAGAATATTAACTCCTTACCTTCAAAATCAGGAGTTAAGAGTCAGTCTGTTAGATACAAACCACAAAATCCTTGTTTTCATTGTAGTAGTGTAAGAACCCTGATTTTTGTAATATTTTAAAACTTCTGTGAATAATAACTTGAGCTAATTAAGTAATACGTATGGGGATCATCATAAAATGAATAGTGGAATTTTGAGAATCCGAGATCATATTCTTGTGTATCGAGGAAAATAAGTGAATGTAAAAGCCGACGGAATTCGAAGATTCACAATTATACTACGTGTTTTCGTATCCGTAAAGAATGGCATAGAACCGAGAATACTACGTGAAATAAATAATATATCAAGGTGTTTCTATGATCAAGAGAAGGAATGGAATTGGTTATAGGATTATAAGCGATAAAAGAAATCGCTACGAAACAAGTCGTTATACGTGGAAACTATCGGAATGGAACGACGATTGCATTTACGATAAATAAACGAATGAGAAATTAAATCCCATGCAAGTTGGCCATGCATAACCAAGTCCTAACTAGTAGTTAGGAGTGTAACTAGATGATTAGAAGCTAACTAGAATAGTTAGTGGAATAGTGTTGAATAGTGATGGGAGACAAACAAGTACACAAGCCATACTTCTCCCTTTTCTCACTTCACCACACAATCAAACCAACCCGTACCTTTTCCAAATTATTGTCAAATCTGCTGCATACATCCCATATATTCATTGTACACTCCCACACTTTAGCCACAAAAGAAAACAACCCCTTTTCCCTCACTTAAAGCTCTCCCATTTTTCATTCCAGCAGTTCGGATTTTCTGAGCAAGGGAGAAAGAAAAATTCATAACTCAAAATATACGCATTCAAATATCATGAAATTTTTACCATAGCTTTTCTATATCATGGGTAAGCTTCGTACCAAATTTCAGCGTCAAATTATTTTTTTTCAATTTTATAAAAATGTTTGAATGAGGTGCTGAAAGGTAACTCCGAAATTTTAACTTGTTTCTTTGTTTTGTTTCTTAAGGATCTAGCCCTTCTAAGTGTTTTCTAAGCAAACCAAGCCTCAATCATCCTAGCACTAACCTTCCTAGTATCCAAGAAGGTATAACTTTCAACCTTTTAAGGTTTTATGGTTGAATTTAAGAGTTATGTTTGTTGTAGTGTTAAGATCCAAAGGATTGTGTTTGTTTGAGTTTGTATTGATTATGTTCTTGCTAAAGACTTGAGATTTTGAGTTGTAATCCATGTATGTGGTACTATATAGAGCATATAAGGTTCATGTGGGTGGATCTTGAGAAGTACTTGTGTTTATGATGGTTATAGGTAGTGATTGTGTTAAGATCAAGTAGTAGAAATTGAGTTTGGGCATTCTTGCACTTGATCTGTTTTCTGCAGGACATTCGGCCATGAAAATTGTTAAAATTTGAAAACCACTGGCCATGACTAGATAGATATTGTTTTATAGTTTCTATACATATGTAGATAATCATGAGGAGATTTACGGTTTAGGAGTTATGGTCGTTTTAGTGTAAAACATTTCTGCGATTAGCCAACTGCACTTAAGTCCACTTGCATGGTGATTTTGAAGGACTTAAAATAATTTCGAGATTCTGGAAAAATTATGAAAAATGGATATGACAGTAGAGAAGAATGTCCAAAAATAATTTTGAGAAAATATTAATTTTTCGATTTTATAAAAATGTTTTGGTAAAGAGAGCGTAAGCGAGAAACGCATGAAAACCTAGTTTTGACGCGCGTTTTCTCACGTTCGAGCTTAAAACTCGAAATGGACTTTCTAAAGCGAACGATCGATTTCAAAACTCGACCATGTTATAAAGTGAGAATATAAGTGTTGAGAATATGACGATCGGAGATTCGTTATACTTGAGTAGTTGCGAAAGTTGCTTAATAAAAGCGAGACGTTAATCGCATACTAACTTAGACCATTGGTTCTTGTTTATAGATCCCAACCAAACACCAGAGACCATACCACTTCGATTACTCGAGGCAAGTTTTCGAAACCCTATCTCATACTATCCATGCTATATATATACTGTTGTGATATTGATGTCATGATTTACAGTTCAAATATATATGCTTGTCTATGATATCAATGCATACGAATTATGCGATTGTTTACGAAAACAAATTTCGTTTTACACGAGTATGAGAAATTGAAACGTATTTGAAATATAATATAGGATAATGGGAGTCGGAAATATTTTAATAACGATTTAATTCCGGAGAGAGCCGAACGCGAAAGATTTCTATTTCGATAAACAAAGTACGTTCGCGTAATATATATATCAAGCGAACGATTGAGATTTTGACTTAAACTTCGAGAAATATTGGTTTATTCATTTAAGGGACACCCTTACTTGATTGATTATTTTATAAAGCGATACTTAAGGGATTATTAAATATAAAGAAAGTATTTAAAAATATACTGAATAGTTTATAAATCATTTCACGTTATTTAATAAAGATTTAACTATTCAAAGAGCAATTATAGGATACCAAATCCTGTTTTGATTATTTGAATAAGGTGTCTCCATTCGTTGGACCTTATTCAGAAATATTTTGTATTTAAGGTTTTTTATTAATTCATTGAACCTTAATTAGAAATACTTTGTACTTAAGATTTTATCAATTCATTGAACCTTATACAGATATATTTTATTTATAAGATTTTATCAATTCATTGAATCCCTATTAGATTATTATGAGACCTTAGATATTTAATATCTTTGGACTTCTAAAAACTTATTTAAAAATAGACATAGTTCCCAAGGGTACTTTCTAAATTATTCAAAACTCTTGAAAGAGATTAATCATTTGAAACCTATCAAAACCTTAGGGAACTTAGTCTAGAAGCATAAGAGTTTTGCTTCCTCGTTCAATAAAGAACAAGTGAGTAATATATGTGTCACCCTACTACAGATAGGGATTTGAAAATGATTTTAAATTCAAAACTCCGACAACTCCAAAAGATCAATTCAGTTAAAAGTGATGAATAAAACATCTTATTTACAGGTCAACTTTTAACGACCTATTCCTTCGAAAAAGGATTTTGAGCAAAAGATATAACTGTTTTGGGACTGGAATGTGGCCTGCCCGGCACGGAGTGGTATCGGGCAGTGACCAGGCGCGGAGTGGCGCATTATGCAAGCGCGGAGTGGCGCATTGTACGGTTATATGGTCTATGTGACCATTGACTTTCGGACTTGCACGGCAATGGGCAACCACCGTGTAGTGTCTTGATGAGCCCAAAGGCGGCTAGGTTTGTATTCCTTCTACTAGTAGAGAAAATTTCGTATTCGGCTGATCACCGATACGTGGTTTATTCCAGTATAGTCCCTTTCTTCCATTTTGGAAAAACTGTTGTGAAATATACAACAGAGAGCCGATAAGGCTGAGTTTTAAATAAGGATATTGATGAATATATATCAAATCCATTTGAGAAATCTGCCGATAAGACTGAGTTTAAATAAGGATGTTGATGATTATATATCAAATCCATTTGAGAAATCTGCCGATAAGGCTGAGTTTTAAATTGGGATGTTGACGAATATATATCACACCCATATGAGAATCTTGGTTCGAGTAACATCTTGAGATTTTGAAATAAAATGAGTACGAGTATAAAATGATTTTGAGAAGGAGATGAATACAAGTATTCAGTGGATATACTATTGTAGTTGATTTTGAGAATTTTATAAATTTGATAAGCATATAAACTTTCAGAACGCTTTGGAGATACAAAGTATAATTATTGGTTTTATTTATCCTTACATACTTAATTATGGGGATATATACCTTGCTGAGCTTTAATGCTCACCCTTGCTTTTATATATCATATCACAACAGACTACCAGCATGGATCAGACCCGGACTGTTGTCCTTAGGCGGGTAAGGAACGCTCGTGAGTTCCGTAGGCTTTTTGTGCGCCAGCCCCGTCAGGTAGATAAGTGGAAATGATTTATTTAATAATGTTTCCAAGCATATAACCTGTGTGCGTGTGAGTCTGAATAAAAGGTCGAGTAATATTGTGAAAAGAGAATTATTTAGTGATCGTAACAACCCGAATTCACGACCTTGGATTTGGGGGTGTTACAGAAATGGTATCAGAGCCAAAGGTTATAAGTCTTGGAAACAGTAAGAGTAAAATGGGTAGACTGAGGATCTAAAAGTTAACAAGAACTCTCATCGAGTTCGTAGTCGGATTACTATGGAGTAGTCGCGACGGTAGTACCCAAGGGGACCTTAGCCTTAAGAGTTGAGGCATTGGTTGAGTTATTAACAGTTGATTGAAAAACCAACATTAAGGGAAGAGAATGAGTTGTAGCACTCATAGAAAAGATTTCTAAGAGTTATATGCGAAAGAGAGTCCATTGGTTGAGCCAATAGAGTTTGTTGATGGACTACCAGGAGTTATGTTGAAGTGTTTATGTGAAGTGTTATACGGAAATTGATGGAATCGTTTAAGATCGACAGAATGTGGAAAGGAGAAAATTGTACATGATTTTTTTATAATGTTGATATAGAAGTGGAGCTAACTCTCCGGAGAAAGCGGGACAAAGAAAATACCCCAATACCATGTGTTGATTGGAAAACCCGAGTTTTGCCACTCATAGCTCTTTATAGAGTGTCCTTGAGGAGACATATTAGGCAAGAATCAAGATGCTTAATTCTTTTACTATTATGGTTATTACGTTACCTGAATTGGTTGAAAGTATTGTTCCGATAATAAGGGTTCAATACATGACGAACAGCGATTCTACCAAGAAGGGTATTCGCTATACCATTGAGGAATCTATGTCCTATAAGGAAGATTTTAACGTGTCCCAAGATGAGAATGCTATGCGATAATACGAAATCATTTCATCCGTTAAGCCATTATGGTTTGGCACGGAAAGCGAGAATCGATAGAATAATTTTTGAAAAGTTTCATGCTCCTGCAATCAACGCAGCAAGCTCCGAACTACTGGAGGAGAAGACCAATAAGTCTGATGCAGAATTTCAAGATTGGGATGTCACTAGGAGCTACGTGTATATTCTCGACAGGATGTCGTCTTTTGTTAACACATCAAATCAGGTGCGTGGGCACAATGTTGCGAGTAACTAAAGAGGAATGAAGAATGTATTTGTGACAAAGCGAGTTATTAAGCGACTTTAACATAATGAGTAGAGACGCGAATAATGTTATATTGGTGATCTTTTATATTAGCATAACGATGCCACCCCGACATATTGGGAAACTAGAGCAAACCCTGCTGAATTGGTAAACCAAAATAACCAAGAACACGAGGAAGTCGAATATAATGAATTCGACTTAGAGGATTACAATGAAGAAGAAACTATGGATACTAATGAGGGGGAAGGCCAGAGCGGAAACCCCATGGACCAAATTATGAATCTTCTTCGATAGAATTTAAATTGTCACCCTCAACCCAGGTTGATCATGTTCCAGTTACTAATGTCTTTAAGGCCTTTAAGTTGTTAAAACCCCCAGAAATTTCAATGGATTGCTAACCTGTTAAGGCCAGAGCTTGGCTGAAAGAAATGGAAAAGAGCTTTGAGATAGTGCCCATAGAAGAGACGCAAAAGACTGTGTTCACCAATTATATGCTGAAAGGAGAAGCAAATTATTAGTGGGAACCTAAAGGAACCCTGGAGACTGATGTGATTACCATATGGGGAAAAGTATTTCCCAGGTTTATGGAGGCTCAGATGGAGTTGAAGTTTCTAGAGATTAAGTAAGATAAGATGTCAGTGGCTGTGTACAAAGCCAAATTTATTGAACTGTCGAGATTCGTGCCGGAGTTTGTGAACATGAAAGAGAAAAAGGCAAGGAGATTTCAGCAAGGGCTGAAACAATGAATTCAGGACCGAGTGTCATTACTTGAGATAACAGACTATGTGCAAAAAGGCCTCGATTGTAGAGGCAGAGAGTGAGCAAGGTCAAAAAGAGGAAGAGAGCAAGAAGAAGAGTTCAGAAGCCAAGGCGGCAGAGCGATAACAGAAGTTTCTGATTAGGACTGAGAGGGGAGCGGTGTCCAAACGCGCAGTGGTACCGGGTTTAGCGAACCGGTAAGCAAGAGTATCACCCAGGGAGGTGGTCAATATAGGACTACGTTTTATAACCAGTTTCGGTCACCCCTACCAGATCATAAGTCATGTGGGGAGAAACATCCTGAGGTATGTAATGTGGGAAAAGAGCTACTGAGGTGCTTTAATTGTAACCAACCAGGACATTATTCTAGCAACTGCCCCAACCCAGCTAGGGCGTGATAGCAGGTAACCTTTTACTCAATTTGGTTACTGCAAATATTCTGTTTAATTCTGAAGCAACTAAGTATTTTATATCGCGAGATTTTTGGCCAAGTTAAAACTTAATGTGATTCCAACGCGAGAATTATTGCGAATAAAAATAGTGAATCGAGAGGTTGTTCCAATTAATGAGATTCATCTAATCTGCAAGTGGGAACTAGGAGGGAAGGACTTTAAGTTGGACTTAATTCCTTTCAGGCTGAGAGAATTTGGTGTGGTCTTAAAAATGGATTGGTTATCGAGCAATGGTGCTCAGATTGATTATAAAGGAAAGAAAGTTAAAATCCGAATGCCGAACGGCAAGGAAATTGTGATTAAGGGTCAGCGTCAGACCCAGAAATTTTTGAATATTGTTCAAGCGAAGAAATTATTGAGGAAAGATAGCAAAGCGTATTTAGCATACGTGGCGGGTACCAAGAGAGAAGCCCCGATGTACGTGACATACCAGTTGTTAACGAATTTGAGGATGTGTTTTCCAAAGACCTTTCAGGATTATCACCTAACCGAGAGATAGAGTTCGCTATCGAATTAGCATCAGGAACGACATCAGTTTCAAAAAGCCCCATATAGGCTAACCCCGGTTGAAATGAAAGAATTGACTTCACAGTTGCAAGAACTGTTGAACAATGGAATGATGAGACTTAATATGTCACCATGAGGCACACTAATGTTGTTTGTCAAAAAGAAGGATGGCAGTATGTGATTGTGCACAGAGTATAGGGAACTGAATAAGCTGACTATTAAGAGCATATACCCTCTCTCTAGAAATGATGATTCATTTGACCAACTTGAAGGAGTTGTACACTTTTCGAAAATCGATCTAAGAACGGGATATCACCAACTGAAGATTAAAACAGGGAACAAATACCGTATTTCGCACGAGGTATGGACATTATGAGTTCTTGGTGACATCGTTCGGGCTAAAGAATGTCCTAGTAGCTTTCATGGACTTTGTGAATCGAGTGTTTAAAAAGTATTTGGACGTGTGCGTCATTATTTTTTTATTGATAATATTTTAGTCTATTCTAAAATGGAAGAAGAATATGCGGAATATCTGAGGATAGTGGTAGAAGCATTGAGAAGAGAAAAGTTGTTTGCCAAATTCTCAAGGTGCGAATTCTGGCAAAATGAAGTTCAGATCTTAGGACAATTGATGAGCAATGAAGGAGTGTTAGTTGACCCTACCAATGTTGAGGCAGTATTCGAATGAGAAACAATAACCACACCTACGGAAGTAGGAACTTTTTAGGAATTAACCGGTTTTATGAGAGGTTCGTACGGGATTTCGCTAAGATATCAGGACCTTTGATTAGGCCTACTTGCAAAACGGAAAAGGTTGTGTGGAATGAAAAATGTGAGGAAAGTTTTCAGGAATTGAAAAGAAGTTAGGTAATAGCCCTCGTACTGGCATTGCCCGATGGAAAGGGTGATTTGTGATCTATAGTGATGCGTCACATAAAGGATTAGGATGCATGCTCATGCAGCATGGGAAAGTGGTTGCTTATGCCTCATGGCAGCTGAAGGAATATGAAGTAAGATACCCTACTCATGAATTAGAATTAGCAGCAATAGTTTTGCTTTGAAAAATTGGAGACAATATCCATACAGAGAAAATTGTGAGATCTACACTGACCATAAGAGCCTTAAGTATATATTTACTCAGAAAGAACTCAACAGGAGACAGGGGAGATGGTTAGAGTTAATAAAAGACTATGTCGGTGAGATTTATATCACCCAGGGAAGGCCAGTGTGGTGGCCGATGCCCTTAGTAGTAAAGAGAGACTCAAGATATTGACAACACCGGAGGAACTAGTGAGAGAACTCGAGGAGATAGAGATAGAGGTGAAGTCACTGGTAAAGGGACTGATGGACTAATTGAGATCAAATTAAAACTGAAATTGTTAGAAAAGATGGGACATTATCAGGAAGAGAAGACGAATGAAGAGTGAGAATCTTTGACTGAGAATAAGTCAAATGTGAGAAAGATGAGAAGGGAATTATGAGGTATGCGAACCGGATTTGGATTCCGAATGTTCGAGAATTAAAAGATGAAATTTTACGCGAAGGACATAATTCTAGATATTCAATTCATCCTGGAGGTACCAAGATGTACCGAGATCCAAAGGAATATTATTGATGACCCAACATGAAAAGAGACGTGGCCAATTGGGTCAGTAAGTGTTTGACCTGTTAAAGAGTGAAGGTGGAACATCAGCGACCGAGGGGACTCCTACAACCCTTAGGAATTCCGATGTGAAAGTGGGAACAAATAGCCATGGATTCTGTGGTAGGATTTCCCCGAGCTAAGGCTAACAGTGATGCAATATGAGTAATTATATATCGACTGACCAAGTCAGCATACTTTCTTCCAATCAAGAAAACCTACATGGTGGATAGATTAGCAGAGCTATACATCAAGGAAATTGTGATAAGACATGGAGTCTCTGTAGCTATCGTATCTAACAGAGATCCCCGATTCAACTCCAGATTTTTTTGAGGAGCTTTCAGGAATGCTTATGAACCAAACTGAATGTGAGTACTGCATACCATCCCCAAACCGATGGACAAAGTGAGTGAATCATTCAGACATTGGAGTACATGTTGAGAAATTTTGTAATTGATTTTTAAGGTTATTGAGATGAACACCTATCTTTGATAGAGTTTGCCTATAATCATAGTTATCATGCGAGTATAGAAATGCCCCCACATGAGGCGCTGTATGGTCGGAGGTGCCATTCACCCTTGTACTGGGATGAAGTTGGTGAAAGAAAGTTACTAGGTCCCGACTTGGTGTAAAGAACGAGGGACATAGTTGAGTTGATTAGAGGATGCTTAGCGGCAACCCAAGACCGACAACATAAATATGCCGACTTAGCACGAAAAGACAGAGAGTATGAAGTGGGTGACCAGGTATTTTTGAAAGTGTTACCATGGGAAGGACTGATGAGATTTGGAAAGAAAGGGAAGTTGAGTTCCCGATATATGGGTCCTTTGAGATTTTGTGACAAATAGAACCGTGGCATACGAATTGGCTTTACCTCCAAACCTTCAACAGGTTCATAGTGTTTTTCATGTGCCAATGTTGAGAAAGTATAATGCGGATACCAAGAATATAGTGAAACATGAGTAAGTACTAGATCTGTCCTACATTGAGCAACCAGTTGAAATCATTGGTTGAAAAGAGCAAGTACTCAGGGACAAGAGTGTCAAGCTATTCAGAGTCTTATTGAGACATCCCAAGGTCGAAGAGTCGACTTGGGAATTAGAGAGCCACCTGCGAGAAAGGTACCCCCATCTATTTGTGAGTTGATTCCGGGACGGAATCCTTTTAAGGGGGGGAGACTGTAAGAACCCTGATTTTTGTAATATTTTAAAACTTCTGTGAATAATAACTTGAGCTAATTAAGTAATACGTATGGGGATCATCATAAAATGAATAGTGGAATTTTGAGAATCCGAGATCATATTCTTGTGTATCGAGGAAAATAAGTGAATGTAAAAGCCGACGGAATTCGAAGATTCACAATTATACTACGTGTTTTCGTATCCGTAAAGAATGGCATAGAACCGGGAATACTACGTGAAATAAATAATATATCAAGGTGTTTCTATGATCAAGAGAAGGAATGGAATTGGTTATAGGATTATAAGCGATAAAAGAAATCGCTACGAAACAAGTCGTTATACGTGGAAACTATCGGAATGGAACGACGATTGCATTTACGATAAATAAACGAATGAGAAATTAAATCCCATGCAAGTTGGCCATGCATAACCAAGTCCTAACTAGTAGTTAGGAGTGTAACTAGATGATTAGAAGCTAACTAGAATAGTTAGTGGAATAGTGTTGAATAGTGATGGGAGACAAACAAGTACACAAGCCATACTTCTCCCTTTTCTCACTTCACCACACAATCAAACCAACCCATACCTTTTCCAAATTATTGTCAAATCTGCTGCATACATCCCATATATTCATTGTACACTCCCACACTTTAGCCACAAAAGAAAAAAACCCCTTTTCCCTCACTTAAAGCTCTCCCATTTTTCATTCCAGCAGTTCGGATTTTCTGAGCAAGGGAGAAAGAAAAATTCATAACTCAAAATATACGCATTCAAATATCATGAAATTTTTACCATAGCTTTTCTATATCATGGGTAAGCTTCGTACCAAATTTCAGCGTCAAATTATTTTTTTTCAATTTTATAAAAATGTTTGAATGAGGTGCTGAAAGGTAACTCCGAAATTTTAACTTGTTTCTTTGTTTTGTTTCTTAAGGATCTAGCCCTTCTAAGTGTTTTCTAAGCAAACCAAGCCTCAATCATCCTAGCACTAACCTTCCTAGTATCCAAGAAGGTATAACTTTCAACCTTTTAAGGTTTTATGGTTGAATTTAAGAGTTATGTTTGTTGTAGTGTTAAGATCCAAAGGATTGTGTTTGTTTGAGTTTGTATTGATTATGTTCTTGCTAAAGACTTGAGATTTTGAGTTGTAATCCATGTATGTGGTACTATATAGAGCATATAAGGTTCATGTGGGTGGATCTTGAGAAGTACTTGTGTTTATGATGGTTATAGGTAGTGATTGTGTTAAGATCAAGTAGTAGAAATTGAGTTTGGGCATTCTTGCACTTGATCTGTTTTCTGCAGGACATTCGGCCATGAAAATTGTTAAAATTTGAAAACCACTGGCCATGACTAGATAGATATTGTTTTATAGTTTCTATACATATGTAGATAATCATGAGGAGATTTACGGTTTAGGAGTTATGGTCGTTTTAGTGTAAAACATTTCTGCGATTAGCCAACTGCACTTAAGTCCACTTGCATGGTGATTTTGAAGGACTTAAAATAATTTCGAGATTCTGGAAAAATTATGAAAAATGGATATGACAGTAGAGAAGAATGTCCAAAAAGAATTTTGAGAAAATATTAATTTTTCGATTTTATAAAAATGTTTTGGTAAAGAGAGCGTAAGCGAGAAACGCATGAAAACCTAGTTTTGACGCGCGTTTTCTCACGTTCGAGCTTAAAACTCGAAATGGACTTTCTAAAGCGAACGATCGATTTCAAAACTCGACCATGTTATAAAGTGAGAATATAAGTGTTGAGAATATGACGATCGGAGATTCGTTATACTTGAGTAGTTGCGAAAGTTGCTTAATAAAAGCGAGACGTTAATCGCATACTAACTTAGACCATTGGTTCTTGTTTATAGATCCCAACCAAACACCAGAGACCATACCACTTCGATTACTCGAGGTAAGTTTTCGAAACCCTATCTCATACTATCCATGCTATATATATACTGTTGTGATATTGATGTCATGATTTACAGTTCAAATATATATGCTTGTCTATGATATCAATGCATACGAATTATGCGATTGTTTACGAAAACAAATTTCGTTTTACACGAGTATGAGAAATTGAAACGTATTTGAAATATAATATAGGATAATGGGAGTCGGAAATATTTTAATAACGATTTAATTCCGGAGAGAGCCGAACGCGAAAGATTTCTATTTCGATAAACAAAGTACGTTCGCGTAATATATATATCAAGCGAACGATTGAGATTTTGACTTAAACTTCGAGAAATATTGGTTTATTCATTTAAGGGACACCCTTACTTGATTGATTATTTTATAAAGCGATACTTAAGGGATTATTAAATATAAAGAAAGTATTTAAAAATATACTGAATAGTTTATAAATCATTTCACGTTATTTAATAAAGATTTAACTATTCAAAGAGCAATTATAGGATACCAAATCTTGTTTTGATTATTTGATTAAGGTGTCTCCATTCGTTGGACCTTATTCAGAAATATTTTGTATTTAAGGTTTTTTATTAATTCATTGAACCTTAATTAGAAATACTTTGTACTTAAGATTTTATCAATTCATTGAACCTTATACAGATATATTTTATTTATAAGATTTTATCAATTCATTGAATCCCTATTAGATTATTATGAGACCTTAGATATTTAATATCTTTGGACTTCTAAAAACTTATTTAAAAATAGACATAGTTCCCAAGGGTACTTTCTAAATTATTCAAAACTCTTGAAAGAGATTAATCATTTGAAACCTATCAAAACCTTAGGGAACTTAGTCTAGAAGCATAAGAGTTTTGCTTCCTCGTTCAATAAAGAACAAGTGAGTAATATATGTGTCACCCTACTACAGATAGGGATTTGAAAATGATTTTAAATTCAAAACTCCGACAACTCCAAAAGATCAATTCAGTTAAAAGTGATGAATAAAACATCTTATTTACAGGTCAACTTTTAACGACCTATTCCTTCGAAAAAGGATTTTGAGCAAAAGATATAACTGTTTTGGGACTGGAATGTGGCCTGCCCGGCACGGAATGGTATCGGGCAGTGACCAGGCGCGGAGTGGCGCATTATGCAAGCGCGGAGTGGCGCATTGTACGGTTATATGGTCTATGTGACCATTGACTTTCGGACTTGCACGGCAATGGGCAACCACCGTGTAGTGTCTTGATGAGCCCAAAGGCGGCTAGGTTTGTATTCCTTCTACTAGTAGAGAAAATTTCATATTCGGCTGATCACCGATATGTGGTTTATTCCAGTATAGTCCCTTTCTTCCATTTTGGAAAAACTGTTGTGAAATATACAACAGAGAGCCGATAAGGCTGAGTTTTAAATAAGGATATTGATGAATATATATCAAATCCATTTGAGAAATCTGCCGATAAGACTGAGTTTAAATAAGGATGTTGATGATTATATATCAAATCCATTTGAGAAATCTGCCGATAAGGCTGAGTTTTAAATTGGGATGTTGACGAATATATATCACACCCATATGAGAATCTTGGTTCGAGTAACATCTTGAGATTTTGAAATAAAATGAGTACGAGTATAAAATGATTTTGAGAAGGAGATGAATACAAGTATTCAGTGGATATACTATTATAGTTGATTTTGAGAATTTTATAAATTTGATAAGCATATAAACTTTCAGAACGCTTTGGAGATACAAAGTATAATTATTGGTTTTATTTATCCTTACATACTTAATTATGGGGATATATACCTTGCTGAGCTTTAATGCTCACCCTTGCTTTTATATATCATATCACAACAGACTACCAGCATGGATCAGACCCGGACTGTTATCCTTAGGCGGGTAAGGAACGCTCGTGAGTTCCGTAGGCTTTTTGTGCGCCAGCCCCGTCAGGTAGATAAGTGGAAATGATTTATTTAATAATATTTCCAAGCATATAACCTGTGTGCGTGTGAGTCTGAATAAAAGGTCGAGTAATATTGTGAAAAGAGAATTATTTAGTGATCGTAACAACCCGAATTCACGACCTTGGATTTGGGGGTGTTACAAGTAGTTTATGGCATTCCATTTATACTTGTAAGGAATATCATAGCTTGTACTATGATTATTATCAAATAAAACCTTCTTTGAAGAAAGTTTCCATTGTTCCTTCTAGTATAAATTCTGATTCAAAGTCTGATAGTGTAAGTTCTGATAAGAAAAATGTTAACATAAACTCTGATGCTAAATCCGCTGCAAATGTTAACAAACTTAAAAAGGCCAAAGGATCCAAGCAAGTCTAGGTCCTTAAAACTAATAATTTATGGTCTTTGTGATTGCAGGGCAACAGGAAAAATATTCTAGTTCTGGACAGTGGATGTTCAGGACATATGACTGGAAATAAGGCCCTGCTATCAGACTTTGTGGAGAAAGCTGACCCAAGTGTTTCTTATGGAGATGACAACATTGGAAAAACATTGGGATATGGCAATATCAATCTTGGAAATGTCATAATTAAAGAAGTAGCTCTGGTCTCAGGACTTAAACACAACCTACTGAGTATAAGTCAAATCTGTGACAGAGGTTATCATGTTGATTTCTTTGAAGAACACTGTGAAATTGTGAGTAAATCTAAAGGCAAAGTTGTTCTGAAAGGATACAGGCATGGTAACATTTATGAAGCTAAGCTTTCAAAAAGTACTGATGGTTCTGCAATCTGTCTGATGAGTAGAGCATCAATTGAAGAAAGCTGGAATTGGCACAAGAAACTCTCTCATTTAAATTTCAACAATATAAATGAACTGGTCAAGAAAGATCTTGTGAGAGGATTGCCAAAAACAGTATTTGCTCCTGATGGTCTTTGTGATTCCTGTCAGAAAGCCAAACAAAGAAAATCTTCATTCAAGAGCAAGACTGAATCATCAATTCTTGAGCCTTATCATCTACTACATGTTGATCTATTTGGTCCAGTAAATGTCATGTCTATTGCAAAGTAGAAGTATGCGTTGGTCATAGTGGATGAGTTCACCAGATACACATGGGTGTATTTCTTGCACACAAAAGTGAAACTGCATCTATCTTGATTGATCATGTTAAACAGCTGGATAAAATGGTCAAAGATTCTGTGAAAATTTTAAGAAGTGATAATGGCACTGAGTTCAAGAATTTGATAATGGAAGAGTTCTGCAAAAACCATGGAATAAAGCAGGAATTTTCTGCTCCTGGAACTCCACAGCAGAATGGAGTTGTTGAAAGAAAGAATAGGACTCTCATTTAAGTTGCACGTACAATGCTTGAAGAAGCAAAGCTTCCAACCTATTTATGGGCTGAAGCTGTGCAGACTGCTTGTTTTACTCAAAATGCAACACTCATTAACAAGCATGGAAAAACACCATATGAGATGGTGAAGAAAAGGAAGCCAAATCTGAAATACTTTCATGTATTTGGATGCAAGTGTTTTGTTCTCAAGACTCATCCTGAACAGCTATCAAAGTTTGATCTAAAAGTCGATGAAGGAATCTTTGTTGGATATCCACTTTCCACAAAAGCCTTCAGAGTCTATAATTTGAGAACAAAAGTGGTCATGGAATCTATCAATGTCTCTTTTGATGACAAGAAGATTACTGGTCTTGAAGATTTCATTGACCATGATCAGCTGAGATTTAAAAATGAAGACTCAAATTCTGATACTGAAAATCCTGACAGTCTAAGTCCTGATACTGTAAACTCTGATGGATTAAACTCTGATGTTATTGAAACTGTGGTAACTACGTCAAAGGAAGATGCACCTATACAGGGAGAGCATACTCAAGATCCTACCACAGCTCAAGAAACATCAGAACATACATCTGGCTCTTCAAGTTCTGATTCGTCAAGTTCTGATAAGCCAAGTTCTGATAGTGCTGAAAATCTAAATACTGAAGAATCCAACTCAGAGAGCATAGTTTCAGGGGGAGCATCAAAAAATGAAAATGAAGATAGCATGGATCATGGGGGAGCATCCAGTTCTAAAGACAACCTTCCATCTGCAAGGAAGTGGACAAAATCACATACACTTGATTTGATAATTGGAAATCCTGATGCAGGTGTCAGAACTAGAACAGGTACTTCAAATGAATGTCTCTACAATTCTTTTCTCTCTCAGACTGAGCCAAAGAAAGTTAAAGAACCTCTTCAAGATGCTGATTGGGTGCAAGCAATGCAGGAAGAGTTAAATGAATTTGAAAGAAACAAAGTCTGGACCCTAGTGCCAAGACCAAAGAATAGATCTGTTGTTGGTACAAAATGGGTATTCAGAAACAAAACTGACAGTGATGGCATAATTACAAGGAATAAGGCAAGACTGGTTGCAAAAGGATATTCTCAACATGAAGGAATTGATTATGATGAAACATTTGCACCAGTTGCTAGGTTAGAAGCCATAAAGATATTTTTGGCTTATGCTGCTCACAAAAAGTTTACTGTCTTTCAAATGGATGTGAAAAGTGCTTTTCTCAATGGAGAATTGGAGGAGGAGGTATATGTTGAACAACCTCCAGGCTTTGTAGATACCAAACATCCAGATTATGTCTACAGGCTTGATAAAGCACTTTATGGACTTAAGCAAGCTCCTAGAGCATGGTATGAGACTTTAGCTCAGTTTCTTCTGGAAAGTGGATTCAACAGAGGAACAATAGACAAAACACTTTTCTATCTCAACCATGGAAAGGACCTACTTCTTGTCCAGATTTATGTTGATGATATCATCTTTGGATCTACAAATGACAGACTTTGCAAGAAGTTTGCCAAACTGATGCAGTCAAGATATCAGATGAGTATGATGGGGGAACTTAGCTACTTTCTGGGCCTTCAAGTCAAGCAGAATGAAGAAGGCACTTTTATTTGTCAATCTAAGTACACCAGAAACTTGCTGAAGAAATTTAGAATGCAAGATTGTTCAAGTGCATCCACTCCCATGGCCACTGCAACAAAACTGGATAAGGATACCGGTAAATCAGTAGATATTACTAATTACAGAGGTATGATTGGCTCTCTACTCTATCTAACTGCTAGTAGACCTAATATCATGTATGCTACCTGTCTTTGTGCAAGATTTCAAGCAGATCCAAGAGAACCTCACTTAACAGCTGTGAAAAGAATCTTTAAGTATCTTAAAGGAACAGTTGATCTGGGATTGTGGTATCCTAGAGAATCAGATTTTAAACTAATAGGTTACTCAGATGCAGATTTTGCAGGCTGCAAAATTGACAGGAAAAGCACAAGTGGAAGCTGCCAATTTCTTGGAGGCAGATTGGTTTCTTGGTTCAGCAAGAAACAAAAGTCAATTTCCACATCAACTGCAGAAGCAGAGTAAATTGCTGCAGGAAGCTGTTGTGCACAAATTCTTTGGATGAAGAATCAGTTACTGGATTATGGGTTAACATATTTCAAAATCCCTATTTACTGTGATAATCAAAGTGCTATTGCTATGACAGGTAATCCAGTTCACCACTCTATGACAAAGCACATCAGCATCAGGTACCACTTCATCAGGGAACATGTGGATGAAGGTACAGTGGAATTGCATTTTGTTCCCACATATCAACAAATAGCAGATATCTTCACAAAACCACTGTGTGAAGCTACTTTTACAAGATTGGTAAATGAACTTGGAATGGTTTCAGGTTCTTTCTCTAAATCTGCTTAGTCTTGTTCTGTGTTATCAGACTTTATGCCCAATATTTACAGAATTAATCTCATTGTGTATTCTGTGCTTAATTGATAAATGTTTTTAAGTACTGACTGTTGTCTGATATATATTTCTCACCTCTGATAAGTGATATGTCTGTTTAAGTAATTATTCAATCCTATGAGGATAACTGTGCTAGATACTGACCTAGTAGTCTTCAATAAACAAATGATTCTATGTAAGAAGTAATTATTTCAGTGGAAATCTTATGACACTAGCAAATTCTGATAATTGAGCTTAGTTGAGTTTACTTTGTATATCTTATTACTAAGTCACAAATTAGAATAATGCTACTCATCTGTTAAGTTCTGATACTAGTAAAACTGCTGAATGTACAAAGTGCTGATAAACCTCACTTATCAAAAGAAAAAGCAAAAAGATCAAAGAATAACATCATGTACTCCTTTGAGATCTAGAGTAAAAATGTGGAAGGGACGACCCAAGTGCATTGCTGGTATTAAGTAAATATGCATTAGAAAAGCAAATTATTTTCTTGGTGACTTTTCACACTCTATGATTACTGGATAAATACTCTGATAATAGCATAAATTCTGATAAGCAGTCGTGACTCACTTACACTGAGAAGCCACTGTAAAATAGAATTTCAAAAGATGCATAAAATTAGCACAAAACAGTTGAGGTGGACTCAAGCATGAACTCATTCATCAGTAGGTTTCAGGACAATGACAGCTCTTTAACAAAATTTTAGTTATGCCTTATTTCTAAGATGTACTGAAGTGAATCAGACTTTACTCTTTGTCTGTTATTTAGCTTAATGCATACACTAATCACTCCATTTGAATGATGAAAATTACTGTGAAGGTCTCTGTTATTCTAGATAAACAGTCATTGTGTCACTTTGCATAAATTCTGAGGACAAGCTCTGGTTTCATATTCTGATGATTAAGTTCTGAAGAGTATAACTCAGAACTTGTATGAGGACTTACTAAGATGGGCATTCCTTCTTCGAGTTAAGAAATTATGTTCTGATGACTATTAAGTTCTGGTATAGGTCTAAGTTCTGATTTCTCAGTCTAATCCTTTACTTGGTTTATCTGTGAATAAAATTTGGTAACAGTCTCAGTTCGAACTAGAATATGTTGAAGTGGAAGATTAATAGTCACTATGGTTAGGGTTAATGGTATTCGTACTTGAACAGTCCACTGTTACTTGTTTCTTGTGCGTTTTAAACCATGTTAACTCTTTCCAATGAATGTTATTCTTTTTCAAAGTCTAGGGAGACGAGGTAAAATTAATTTTACCTGTCAGCATTAAAAACTTTTACGTCTCCTGGCATTCTCTTGCCTATATAAGCTGCCACTTCACATCAGCCTTCCCATCAAATTCTTTCTCACACACTTACCTTCATACTTTTTCTTTCAAAAACACAATGGTCAGATACAACATATTTTTGAACTACCAAAACTTCAATATGGAGCTAAGCTGTGCCGACTGGCAGCAGGAATGGCATGTCACAACCATTCCTGAGGAGATATGGGACTCTGTCCCACAGGAGGTACTGACCCACCTCATATTCTTCTATATGGATTACCATCGCCACCTGGAGCGAATGGAGGAGGAAAGACTGGCAGCTCTCCGCCAGCAAGAGCGAATCATCAGACTCGCCATTCTGTTTGTCGAGAGTAGGAAGAAGAAGAAATGATTTAATCTTGTCTTCTTCCTGTTTTTCTTCATCATCAGCTTTGTCAGGCTTCTTAGCTAGGACTAAGGCTGTTGATGTTAGGTTTAGAAGCTTAGGGAAAATCTTGTATAAGTATTGATGTAATTTCCATTTCATGAATGTATTGTCTTGATATCTTAATGAAAGTTGTTTTTACTTCAAGATTTTGTCTCTGAGTTATTTTATCTTGTGTTGATAAATCCTGATTGATATTCTGATGACCACATAAATTTTGTTTTATATTAAGTTCTGATTCATTTTCAGCACTTACTTATCTAATTTATCTTGGTCATTTTCATGTGATTTATTTTCAGAATATTAATGATGCAGTGAAAAATAATTCAATCAGTGATAACGGTTTAAATTTTGAATTAAAACTGTTTCTCTTGATAAATGGAACGGTTTTTCCTTGAAACTAGGCAAATGGGTAAGTAATGATTCCTGTTTTCTCGAGCCCAGTAACTGTCCGTTATTACTGCATGTCTGACAGGTGTCCAACGACATTTTATCAAACACCTAACAGGAACTTTTTGAATCTCAATTTTTCACATGGCACCTAAGGATTTAATCATTGATGGAGCTAAGTTTGTTCCAAATAACTATGCTGCAATTCTTGATCATGCTGAAGCTCCATCTGAATTGCATTTTGTGCAAGATCTTCTTGCACACAGTGAGATTGGGTACGCATTAACACAGCCTGAAGTCTTTTCGAGTCAACAAGTTCTGATGTTTTGGCGGACTGGGCACTTTGATGATGGTGGTAAACATGGCACTCCCAGTATTGTTTTTGACGTGGGTGATTCATCTTATGTAGTCACTCCTGGTACAATACGTAAAGCTCTACATCTCCCAGAAAATTGTACTTTTTCAACTCCAGAGGAATCAGCACTTCAGGAGTTAATGGCTGATTTGGGATATGAAAAGAGTTTGGCAAAGCTTGGGCAGTTAAAAAGGGCTAATATCAGAAGAGAATGGAGTTTCTTCTTTGACTGTATCACCAAAGCTTTTGGGAATAAATGTTCGAATTTTGATGTTATCCCAATTCTGAGTCAGCACATCGGGTATGCTATTATTCATCAAACTTATTTTGATTTTGCAACTGGAATAATTGGTTTTATTGGGGATAGGATGACAGAGGATAGAAATATTGTCTATTTTGCTAGATTCTGTCAACTTCTATATACTTTTTGTACTGATGAACCTCAATTAGTCAGTTCCTCAACCCCACCTTTTAGAGTTGCAAAACGATACTTTAATGATCTGGTATATGCTGATACTAAGAAAACAGTGGTTAGACCATTACAGATTCCTCCGTCTGTAAAACAGATCCTAGTAAATGCTGATCCTGATACTTATAGATCTGTTTACTCTGATGTCCAACCAACCACAAACACCCAAAAACCATCATCCTCAGCACCTACCACTCATACTACTCAACCTACCCTCAGGAATTATCTCAAATCCTATCTCTCTACTTCACAGACTGTTCAACCCTCATCCTCCAAGACAAAGAGGACAAAAACTATTCCTCAAACACCTCAAAAGAGGAGGAGGACTGTACTGAGAGATGAATCTGATACTGAGGCACATGTTCCTTCTTCAGAACCTGTTGTGGGTGAAGCTGAGAAAGTGACTTCTCAGAAGGATTCTGGAATTGGGGGATCTAGGCTTCTCAAACGGCTTAGAAGAATGACAGTTCCTGAAACTCCCAAGGAATCCAAATCAACAACGAGATACAAGAAACAGAGGGCAAAAAGGCCAGTTTCAGATGATGAAGAGGAAGCAGCTAAGGAAGGGGATCAGGAATCTCTGATCTCACAAGACAAGGAATTTGCTCCAGTCACTTCTTCTCCATCAACTCCATCTCAGGAAGCTGTTTCTGAAAAGGCTAACACACCCTCTGTGTCTTCTGTTGATCCAGGCACAAGTGCTGATATTGATGTTCAAAACTTGGTTGTGCCTGCAGTAATTCTCTTAGAAGCTCCAACAGCAAATATTCCTTCCATAACACCTGTTACTGATGCTGTTCAAACTCCAGAGTTATCAACAACACCTTCTCTGCATCAAGATGCTGATGATCAGAATTTAGGTGAGCATCAGGATATGGCTGTTGATCAGAACTTAGAACAAGATCAGCAATTAGAGGATGCTGAAGCCTCCATTGCTACTCACACTGTTGTCTTATCAGAAGATACTGATTCTTTAAGTTCTGATGCTGCACATGCTGGAGATACTGGTGATGCTGCTCCAACTGCTCATATTGTAGATACTGATGCAGCAGGTCCTTCCGGACATACTCCTCAACAGACTCTTCCTAAGTCTGAATTGGTTAAGCAGTTTATTACCGGGGAAGCACCAGTACCTTGGAGTGAAACTCCTGCAGGTCAGGAGTGGACTAAGGAATGGAACTCAGTTTCATATGTTCCAACTGAAAAACATCTTGCTGAGCACTTGACTAAAGCTGATGTAATGTTAAATTCTGATGCTTTTAAAACCCAGCTTAGGGTCACTGCATTGAGTACTAAACATCTACAAGGTCTTCATTCAACTACTCATGCAGAGCTACACAAGATTCAGGAGAACTTTATCAAACAAGAACAAGTTTGGAAAATTGATAAGAAAAAGTTCTTCCAACCTACCATTGACAGGATTGCTTATATTGAGAAGACTCAAGATCATCAACAAGCTCAGATTGATGAAATTCTGAAAAATCAAGCTTCTCGGCAATCATAACTAACTGAAATCCAATCCTCAGTGGAATTGCTTATCTCTCTTCTACTACCTGCTGATGCCAAAAAGGGGGAGAAAGTGATTAAGTCCAAATGCAAGACTGACAAGACACTGACAGGAAAGGATAATGAAAAAGATGATCAAGGAAGCTCTGGAATGGGTAGAGGTCATAGTCAAGGTAGAGGATTCACATCAAGACAAGCTAGTCACAGGACAAGTTCTGATACTGGGAAAAGAATAAGTTCTGCTGCTGGTAAAAAGTTAAGTTCTGATAAACTTTTAGATCTTGATGAGGAAATGTCAAGACGGTTATTTCTTCAAGAAAATCCAGGAATGGACTTGGAAAGTTTAAAGGAAGAAGAAGCCAGACTTAAATCAGAGAAAGTCACATCTAAATCTGAAGCTTCTGGTAAGAAGTCACTTCCAAAACTCAAAGGCATTGTGATCAAAGAAAGGACACATACTGAAGCAACATTGGCTAGATCACAACCACAGATAGATCCAAGATCCAAGGGTAAATAAAAGGTTGGTGAACCTATCAAGGTTTATGTACCTCCTGAGGAAGAAGAAATTACTGATGTAAAGAATGATCTTGCTCTGACTTCAAGAAAAGTTCTTAAAACAACCTCTGACATGGCTCAAGTTGTTCAGAGTCAAGAAATTGTAAGTTCTAATATTCAGAAGAAGCAAGTAACCTCTGATATAGCTCAAGTTAACTTGATATCAGAAAATAGATAAAAGACACTCCTACCAGGATTCACTAAAGCAAAACAGACTCAATCTTTGAAGACTACTGCAAGTGGTTTTGAAGCAAGAGTAGTCACTGGAAAGGAAGCAAGAGATAAAACTGGATTGGGAAGTGCTGATGAAAGAAGAGTACACAACACTACCAATGATCCAACTTCCTTGAGTGAACCAGGTATTGGAGCAACTCCTGAGAGATTGAATCAACTGGAATCTGTATAGATGGTTTACCATACCTACTTGAAAGAATACATCATGTTATATTTCATGACAGATGGTAGGGTTTATCATATAAGACAAAATGCCATTCCATTGAAGTATTTTGAAGAATTGGAGCATGTACTTTTCTTACTTCAAGTGGATGACAGAATAACAGGGACTGCTGCAAACTACTTAAAAGAACAGATTCAGAGACAGAAAAGGCTTTATTCTGTTAAGTCTAACAGCACATATGTTCCAAAGTACAGAGATAACAATGGTGATATTGTTGATATGAAGCCTAATACTGCACAGATCAGAACATATCTTGGTATTAAGGGACTTGAATTCAATCTGGAGTCTGACAAAGCTTATGTCATAAGACTAGATCAGGAGTTGAGAAAAGCAAAGATCAATGATCTCAGAGCTGCAATCTTTCAAACTGGTGAAGATACTGCAGAGCTTAAAGATGTCAAAAGGAGAATGATTGATGAACTCATATATGCTGAGAAATATTTGTTAAAAAACTATCTCAGAACAACTCCTGACATCAGAGAGATCAGAAAATAATGAAGCCAAGTCAAAGATCTACAACTGCTTAAATTCTGATATTTGTACAGACTGAAGTTGTTATCAGAAGTTGAATATTGGTAAAGCTTTAGGGACTGTAAGTTGTAGTTATCTAGTCTAATTCTCATGCATTTGTACTTAATGTTTTTGACATCATCAAATATCTGTTAAACTTGTATATTATGCTAATTTACAAGTTGGGGGAGATTGTTAGATATATTTGATAATGTCATGACTAATATGTTTTATGTTTAGTTTTCAGATCTTACTTGAACAGGATAAATCAGTACTTAACTGTTGATCAGTACTTATACTGGAAGTCAGGACTTAAGGATATCAGTACTTATGTTATCAGGAGATAATCATCAGAAGATAGATATCAGAACTTAAGTGCTGAAGGACGATCAGATAAGGACAGTAGCTGATTAAAGGAAAGAAGATCAAGATAAACATAAGAAGAGATATGCATGAAGAAGGAATTCCGTGAAGAATGGAATAGTTGGAAGAAAAGATATCTGATTGATATATTTTAGGAAGCAGAATTATATTCCATATCAATTAGCGATTATCTTGTAACTGTGTAGTATATAAACACAGACATAGGGTTTACACTATAAGTGTTATCATTATTCGAGAAGATTATTAATTGTAACCCTAGCAGCTCTCGTGATATTGTTCATCACTGAGAGGTAACAGTTCTATACTGTAACAGAGTTTATTGTTTCAATAAAGTTTGTTTTCTGTTACTTAAGTTCTTAAAGTTCGATTTGAGTGTACTATACACTGTATTCACCCCCTCTACAGTGTGTGTGTGACCTAACATTTTATTACGGGCTCTATCTATTTAAGTGTTTAAATAAGATATACCATAGTTTAGAGTAAAGCTTTTTATGGATTATGATGAGATCATAATAGTGAGACCTAAAAGATGATAACTCTAAACTTAAATAGTTCCTGATCATAGGATTACTAACTGGTAATTAATAATCCGCAAAGATCGGTACATACTATGCTTGCTTCATTATGAAGGATGTCTGTTCTCATAGACATTTATGTGGTGACACTATAGCTAGTATGTAGGTGCTTATTATAGAATAAGTTCATTGAACATGACTCGCACAGCTGAACAACTGATGGAGTTCACTCACGTGTCAGCAGTTGTTCACATAGTGATAGTTGTACAAGTATCCTTAGACTTGAGGTCATCATAGTCATCTTGTGTACACTGAACTATGTTTTGGTTTAGTTCTTAGTCTCCAGGGACAATTATTAGGGCTCTACTGGGTATAGAAATTTTTACACGAAGATAGTGTATGATCAATAAAGGATCTACCCCTTCCAGTGAAGGAAGCGAATGTTCAAGGCTGATCCACTTATGCTAGTTCCGGAATCTCTGGCCAGAGTAAATGAAATTAGAAAGGAGTTTCTAATTTACATAGAACTAAGCATAGTAAATGGTAAGCAAGTGATTAAATTAGATAGGCTTGACACGAGATCCATGTCTTGTATTTAATCGGGACATTGTAGGATAGAAGGAGTTTATTGTACGGTAACTATTCACTAAATAGGTTCTTGGTATTCTAAGCAGTGAATTCGTATTATCCGGATAGTCGCGATATGCTGAGAAGTATCCCTCACGATGTAGAATAAATGTGATTAATTAATTAATCATATTTAATAAATTAGAGGATTTATATAAATAATGATAAAATAGTTTTATTATTATTTATTTCTACTACCGGCTTAATATTGAACCTACAGGGTCACACCATAAAAAGAGAATGATTTAATGGTGAAGGAATTAATTAATAATGGCTAATAATTATTTATTTATGAAATAAATAATTAATTGGCAAATTTAATAATTGATTAAATGAGATTTAATTGATTATAAATTAATTAAGAAAAGTTCTTAATATTATTAATTAAAGGATTTAATTTTTGGAAATTAAATCAAGAGAGAGAATTATTTCTAAAGTGTTTAGAAAAAGGATTAATAATTAAAAGGTGTTTTAATTATTAATAAGAAAAATAAATGGGTTAATAATAATAATATTTTATGGGAAAATTTCAGCTGAAAATTTTGCCTATAAATATACTATTATAAACCCTATTTTTATTCTAACCCCAAAATTTTATAAAACCTAATTCTCTCCACCTCCTCCTCATTAACATCGTTTTCTTGGTGGATACCGGTGGACTACTTCACGTTTGAGGAACAGCTGCTAAGGATCTCCGATCGTTGCTTTTGGATCGCATATTAAAGGTTAGTAATCGATCCATATGTTTTTACCACGATTTATATGCTTTTATTTGGATTTTGTATGTGTAAAAGTGTTTTACCATGCCTCTGCTGCGATTAAAATCCATCAATGACATCAGAGCTTAGGTTGTATGTATATAGATCTGTGGTAAAAATTTCAGAATTGTATGTGCTTGTATGAATTAATTATGATTTTTACAAGTTATATCATGGATTAATTTTGTCTGATGAGAAATCGTTTCTCAGAATAATTTTGAATATTGATCTGGGTTCTACAAGTGTTGTAGATCGTTTGGGTATTTTTTCATAATTTTATGATGTATAGATTTTTTATTATGAATTTTTGAAGTTCTTGCAATTAAATTCGTAATTAAATAAGTATGTATATATATATATGTATATAAAGTTGTATATATATAAATACATATGTGGCTGCTATACATCTGCATGCTGTGTTGTGGTGTTTGCACGGAGAAAGAGAAGTCAGGACGGTGGCACGCTAATCGAGAAAAGGCGGCGACTCACAGCAAAGGGAAGGACCGCGCGACTGGCGCGCGCGCGTGACACACGAGCGCGTGTCAGTCACGCGCTGGTCAAAGGTCAGACGGATGCTGACGTCATGCTGACGTCATCAGATGACGTCATGCTGACGTCAGCACAGGGGTTCGGGCGCGTGACGCGCGTGTGCGCGTGTGGGCACGTGGGGAACAGTCACACACGCGCCTGACAGCGCGTGTGCGAGTGGGGGCGCGTGGAGGACAGTCAAACACATGCCTGACAGCGCGTGTGCACGTGGCCGCGCCTGGGGAAACTTTTTTCGGCGCGTGAGGGCGCGTGCGAGCTCAGAATAGGGCAATTTTGGTGCCGTTGGATTCGTCTTTTCGAGACGCTTCTAATGGTATATTATATGATATTTTATGAAATTGTTTCGAACTGTTTATAGCTAACAGAAGTGTTTTTAAGCTATTTTTGACTGTTTTAATTGATTTTAAATGCTTCATGTGATACATAGAGATGTATAATGCTTAGACCTATATGCTAGATGATGTAACATGCCTACCTTGATGTTTATTCATGTTTATATATGTGATATATGCTTAGTTTATCATGCGATGATAGATTTAGGTGAACTTAAATGAACATAAGGCGTTTGTTAGACAACCTAGTATAGTGAAATTGTTTCATAACCTTAAGAATAATATTATGAATACAATCATGAGATTCTTGTGTTTATGAAACACGTAATTGAATATGAATTTTCGATATGAGAGAAAGGATGATTCTGTCAACAACAGATTTCTATCTGTAAGAAAGGGTTATTAAGTGACACCTCTTGACAATGCTCCACCCGATCTGGGAATCATCTGATTATTGATTATTGATTTGAAATATTTAATTTAAAAGGAAGAATCTCTTTATAATATGATTATGATTGTAACGGAATATAATCCCTCTAAAATTAAATAATATCAAGTAGTAATTGGCCAATGACACAACAGGCTTGTGTCGGTCATAGCCTTCCAACATGATAGTAAAGTAGTTCTTATTTTTGAATCATTATCGGTTCGTGCTACAGCCGAGGGCTTTGATTTCGAAATAAGAAATACTTGTCTATTACATAGAGATGTGTACATTGAATAGGAATCTAAAGGTCGGTACGTGCCACAGCCGTGGGCCTTTGGGGACTGAATTAATTGTACGGAATGTTGGGTTAGACTTGACTTAGAATATTGAGTTTGTCGTGCCACAGTCGTGACTCAATTATTCAAGAGGCTAAAGTTTGATTAGGGAATAACATTAGATGTAATTGACAAGAGTTGTCTGCCTGTTGAACATTACATGGCGGTTCGTGCCACAGCCGGGGTTGTGTAATGGAATGTAGGATCCCTATTCCCACTAGCATTATGAATGCTTAATTTTTCACGTAGGGGGTTGAATAAATTAGATAAACTAGTGGGAGCCACTTATGAATAAAGACCCGATTCATATAGTATTTTAAAATGAAATCGAATATTTGCTAAGTGTTATTATGTGTTTATCATTTACAGATTTACTTTGTACGTCATGTCTTCTGCACTATCACTCAGGAGCATACTAGATGCTCACAAGTTGACTGGTCCTAATTATGCTGACTGGCTTCGAAACTTGAGAATTGTTCTCAGGATTGAGAAGCTGGAATACGTGATTGACTCACCTAAGCCTACTAAACCTGCTAGCGATGCACATAATGATGAACATGTTGTGTATCGTAAGTGGATAGATAATGCAAATGTTGCTCAATGCATCATGCTAGCTTCCATGAACATTGAGCTACAGAAGCAACATGAGCATATGGATGCTCACACTATCCTCATGCATCTACAAGAGTTGTATGATGTGGCGGGGAGGACAGCTCGATATGAGATATCGAAGGAGTTGTTCGGTTGTAGGATGTCTGAGGGATCATCTGTGAATGACCATGTACTTAAGATGATCAATTTGATTGAACGTCTTGGACAACTTGGTTTTGCCATGGATGGGGAGCTGAGCCAAGACTTGGTCTTGCAATCGCTTCCGAGTTCGTTCTCGCAGTTTGTTGTGAACTTTCACATGAATAAGTTGGATGTCAGTCTGCCTGAACTCCACAACATGTTGAAGACTGCGGAATCGAATTTTCCCCTAAGAAGAGTTATGTTCTTCTAATTGGTGAAGGTTCCAATCCTAAGAAAAGGAAGAGGAACTCTTCCAAAAAGAAGAAAGTAGGTGAAGAAAAGCCAGTTCCACCAAAAGCTGAAGAACCCAAGAGCAAAGTTGTTTGCTTTCACTGTAACAAGGTGGGGCACTGGAAGAGGAACTGCAAGGTTTACCTTGCAGAATTGAAAAAGATGAAGGGTAGTGAGACTACCACTTCTGATTCAGGTATGTTCATGATAGAAGTGAATATGTCATTAAGCCAAATTTCTACTTGGGTATTAGATACCGCCTATGGTTCTGACATCTGTAATTCATTGCAGAGACTAAGGAGAAGTAGGACTCTTGAGGAAGAGGAGGTGATTCTACTGATGGGAAATGGAGCAAGAGTTGCTGCTAAAGATGTAGAATCATTTCATTTACATATGCCTACGGGCAAGACTATTGTTTTTTAAATAATTGTTATTTTGTTCCCTCGATTGTGAGGAATATTATTCCCATGTTAGACTTGGCTAGATTTTCATTTATTATTGAGAATAATGAATGTTCTATTCTTAGAGATAATATTCTTTATGGACGTGGTGCTTTAAATAATGGTCTGTATATATGTGACATAATTTACTTCAGATTGAACAAACTAATAAAAGAAAAGGGATGATGAAAATCTCACTTTATAGTGGCACTGCAGTCTCCATTTAGAAGACATGGAGAGAGGACTGCAAATTTGCTAGGAATGGTACACACAGATGTATGTGGACCAATGTCTACGCAAGCCATGGGTGGATTTTCATACTTCATTACTTTCATGGATAATAGATCTAGATTCAAATATGTGTTTGATGAAGCCTTTGAAAAGTTCAAAAAGTATAAGTATGAAGTGGAGAAACAAACCAAACATAGTATTATAATTCTTCGATTAGATCGAGGTGGTGAATACTTGAATGGAGAGTTTCTAGATTATCTCAAAGTAAATGGTATAGTCTCCCAGTGGACGCCTCCAGATTGGTATCTGAAAGGAGAAATCGAACTTTGTTAGACATAGTTCGGTCCATGATGAGCTATGCAAATCTTCCAGTATTCCTATGGGGTTATGCATTGGAAACCTCAGCATATTTACTGAATAAGGTACCTTCCAAATCTGTTCCTCAAACTCCGTATGAGATATGGAAAGAAAGGAAACCGAGTCTTAAACACGTTAAGATTTGGGGATGTCCGGCTTATGTCAAGTAAGTTGACCCAGATAAGCTGGAATATCGATCCGTAAAATGTAGTTTTGTGGGATATCCTGAAGAGACTTTAGGGTATTACTTTTACACCGATCATCGGGTGTTTGTCTTCAGACATGCTACCTTCTTGGAAAAGGAGTTTATCCTTGAAGGAAACAGTGGGAGCAAAATTGAACTTGATGAAGTTCAAGAAGCACAAACTACTACGGATCAAGTGGAAACACCTGTTCTGACTGATCAACCTTCTGTGGAACAGCTCATTCGTAGGTCAGGGAGAGTGTCTCGCCAACCTGAGAGGTAATATGGCCTTGTCATTGAGAATGACAATGAGTTGTCGATCATTAATGATGACGACCATGTGACCTATAATGAGGCTATGAGTAGTGTTGACTCAGAGAAATGGCATAGTGCCATGAAATCCGGAATGAAATCTATGTATACGGGATACAAAAGAATGATTAGAGCAGATGGCCAGGTGGAGACCTTTAAGGCCAGGCTTTTGGGAAAAGGATTCAAACAAAGGCAATAGATTGACTTTGATGAAACCTTTTACCTGTAGCCCTGTTATAATCAGTTCGGATTTTGCTTACGATTGCTGCTTACTACGACTATGAGATCTGGCAAATAGCCAGATGGTTTTCTTTCCAAGGGAAATGAAAACCTAGTGTGTAAGCTGCTGCGAACCATATGTGGTTTAAAGCAAGCTTCTCGTAGATGGAACATCCGTTTTGATGAGACAATCAAAGAGTTTGATTTTATCAAAAACGTAGATGAACCATGCGTCTACAAAAGGGTTAGTGGGAGCGCAGTAATATTTCTTGTATTGTATTGAATTAGAGTTGACACACATAACAACATAGCAGACCCACTCACAAAGCTACTTTATGAAAGTCACTTTGATCGTCATAAAGACAAGATGGGTATTAGATACCACAGTGATTGGCTTTAGTACAAGTGGGAGATTGAAAGGAATATGTCCTAAGTCCAATCATGTATTAGGATTTAGGAATAACTTTTATGTAATCTGTTTTGATTTCATTGATATTAATAAAAAGACTTGTTTTGCTATTATTACGGGCTCTATCTATTTAAGTGTTTAAATAAGATATACCATAGTTTAGAGTAAAGCTTTTTATGGATTATGATGAGATCATAATAGTGAGACCTAAAAGATGATAACTCTGAACTTAAATAGTTCCTGATCATAGGATTACTAACTGGTAATTAATAATCCGCAAAGATCGGTACATACTATGTTTGCTTCATTATGAAGGATGTATGTTCTCATAGACATTTGTGTGGTGACACTATAGCTAGTATGTAGGTGCTTATTATATAATAAGTTCACTGAACATGACTCGCACAGCTGAACAACTGATGGAGTTCACTCACGTGTCAGCAGTTGTTCACATAGTGATAGTTGTACAAGTATCCTTAGTCTCCAGGGACAATTATTAGGGCTCTACTGGGTATAGGAATTTGTACACGAAGATAGTGTATGATTAATAAAGGATCTACCCCTTCCAGTGAAGGAAGTGAATGTTCAAGGCTGATCCACTTATGCTAGTTCAGGAATCTCTGGCCAGAGTAAATGAAATTAGAAAGGAGTTTCTAATTTGCATAGAACTAAGCATAGTAAATGGTAAGCAAGTGATTAAATTAGATAGGCTTGACACGAGATCCATGCCTTGTATTTAATCGGGACATTGTAGGGTAGAAGGAGTTTATTGTACGGTAACTATTCACTGAATAGGTTCTTGGTATTCTAAGCAGTGAATTCGTATTATCCGGATAGTCGCGATATGTTGAGAAGTATCGCTCACGATGTAGAATAAATGTGATTAATTAATTAATCATATTTAATAAATTAGAGAATTTATATAAATAATGATAAAATAGTTTTATTATTATTTATTTTTACTACCGGCTTAATATTGAACCTACAGGGTCACACCATAAAAAGAGAATGATTTAATGGTGGAGGAATTAATTAATAATGGCTAATAATTATTTATTTATGAAATAAATAATTAATTGGAAAATTTAATAATTGATTAAATGTGATTTAATTGATTATAAATTAATTAAGAAAAGTTCTTAATATTATTAATTAAAGGATTTAATTTTTGGAAATTAAATCAAGAGAGAGAATTATTTCTAAAGTGTTTAGAAAAAGAATTAATAATTAAAAGGTGTTTTAATTATTAATAAGAATAATAAATGGGTTAATAATAATAATATTTTATGAGAAAATTTCAGCTGAAATTTTTTCCTATAAATATACTATTATAAACCCTATTTTTATTCTAACCCCAAAATTTTATAAAACCTAATTATCTCCACCTCCTCCTCCTCCTTAACGTCGTTTTCTTGGTGGATACCGGTGGAGTGCTTCACGTTTGAGGAGCAACTGCTAAGGATCTCCGATCGTTGCTTTTGGATCGCATATTAAAGGTTAGTAATCGATCCATATGTTTTTACCACGATTTATATGCTTTTATTTGGATTTTGTATGTGTAAAAGTGTTTTACCATGCCTCCGCTGCGATTAAAATCCAACAGCAGCAACAACGAATAAGCTTGACTGAGTGTAGGAAGAGGTTTCATCATAAGCATCTGGCCTCTTATAGCAGTGAATCCATCATTTAAGCCCATTAGAAACTGACTCAGGCTGTTAATATGCTCATAAGTTTCAAGTTTGGAACTCACACCACAGGAACAAGAATTTTGCACACAAATGCATTTAGGAATTGGAGCTAGTGCATTGAGTTCATCTGTTAGAGTTCTCATTTTAGTAAAATATGCAGTAATGGACATAGATCCATGGTTAAGAGCAGTTAAGTCTTTCTTCAACTGAAAAATGCGTGGAACATTGCTTTGAGAGAATCTGATTGATGAATCATCCCAAATCTCCTTTGCTGTACTAAAATAAACCACATTATCTCGAATTTCAGTTGAAATTGAGTTCAATAACCAGGATAATACCATATCGTTGCATCGATTCCAGAAAGGATGTAGAGGTGTACTAGTCAGAGGTTGAGCAAGAGTTCCATCAATCATTCCTACTTTGTTCTTAGCAGATAAAGCTAATTTTACAGAACGACTCCACTGATGATAGTTTTGAGTCGTTAAAGGTTGAGTAACAAGAGCAATTCCAGGATTATCCGAAGGTTGAAGATAATAAGGATGAAACACATCGATAACAGTAGTATTACTAGTAGATGCAGTCTGATTAGGCATTGTAGGAGTAGATGGCGATGAAACAGCAGCGGAATAAGTTTGTTTACGCATATAGAAATTGGATCTAAGTATCAAAAGTTATCATATAGCAGCATATCATTGCAATTATCAAACAGATGCAATTAAAGAAGAAAAAAAAATTAGGTGAAACACAGAGTAACAATGGCGTCGTACGAAAAACACGAAGAAGATGAAGTAACAATGAAGACGCAGTGGAGAACCTGTATACGAATCGATCGCCGCTCTGATACCATGTCAGAACAATGAACATGAGCTCTGTGCAACAGAGATGAATCAATCAAGCAACAAATTTCATCATAGAAATAAAGCTTGAAGTTACATTCTTATATGAAGATAAGAGAGAGATGTATCTATATATTCTAAAATGATCTAATAAAACTACATACTCAGGTTTATATATAAACAAAACAGAAATGACAGCTAAATACAACTGTAATTCTCTAACTAACTATCATTGACTTTGCTTGAGGTCATCAGTTACATCAGCAGCATCTGATGAAATAACAGCAGTGGTATCACATATCATAACACTAGGTTTGTTAGCTTCGAGGTATAATCAGAAATGTAATGAGTTATAATTGGACTCATTACATTACAACAGTACATATCTTTCAGCAATAACACCACAAAACCCCTCAGCGATACAACACAAAACACCATCAACACAATTATCGTAATTAGCAGTCTGAAACTCAACAATCTCCTCCGGCATACAACCTACCCCAAGCTTTCGCCAAGCATCCAACGACCGAATACACCTCAACATCCACCTTAACCTCATCATCAACCTCCTCAACTTCATCAACATCCTCCTCAAACTCAACTCTATACTGATACGTCACAACCCTAACAATCTTAAAATCATCATTTACGCATGTTGTAAATTTCACTAACAAATATTGCAACATAGAGGCAAGTATATATAAAATTTAGCAAGTCAGGCCAAGACCACAGTTAACAAAACAAAGCATGCATATAAACAAAATTAGTAACTGAAATAGCGAAGAGAAAACTGAAGATGTACCCGAAACCATAACTTTCAAACGTGTCTGAAAATAATGGTGCACAGATACAAAACGCCAAGAAAATACGATCACAGCTGAGTCACCAGGCCTTGCTCGAAGCCCTGGCTGTTCTTGAAGAGAATATTGCCCCCTACCTGCTGTGTTTGGGATGCGTGCAATATCTCCACCAGGATAAAACAGCTCGGAGTTTTTATTAACAGCAGCAACAAAACCTCCACCTCGACTAGCACCTCAGTCGCCGGAAAAAATAACAGCACTTCGAACTTGTGTTTTTGGGAGAGAAATGCGGAGAGGGAGAAGAGAATGTTGTGTGGTATGTTTCATCAACAACTTAGGCCTCTATTTATAGTAGAGGCTAAATGTAACTTACAACCCTGACATTAATAGACTTTAATATACATTAATATCAGAAATCAAAACTGCTCATTTAATACATAAATCAAAACTGCTGATTTTGAATTTAAATAAAATGTAACAGCTTTTGTATTTAATCCACACATTAAATCAGTTTTAATGTTTTTAATTATGAATCTTTATTTATCAGTTACATGTCCAGATTCATTGAATCTGACTCAGCCCACTTACAAAGTGATCAAGCCCAACAGAGACAATAACCCAGCCCGTCTGATAAATTAATTCTAATTAAAAATTAAATCACGAATAAATAAAATCCTCACTTTATTTATTTTCGATGTGGGACAAATGACACATTCTCCATTTCTAGCTTTTACAAGCTACTAGTTTCAACTCTATTTCTCTATGGATTTCATTAAGAAATTTTTTTAAAACCATACATGAAAGTTTAAGTTCACATATCATGGAACAATTTCCAATCATTAGATTTTAGGATTATTATCAAGAACATAATAAAATTATGATCTAAAAATCTAATTTTTCTAACAATCCCCCACAAATCCATACAGAAATGCGATCAGGTTTTTCATCATGACTTGTTTTTCAGAGTAGGTACCCTTCCGGGTTTGAACCCTCCTAAGTCCTCTACTTCAATGGCAACCGGATTCATATGGAATGTTTCACCTTGAATCTTAATCCGTTTAGTATAACCATGTTCCATAGATGAGGACAAGTCAACGGCTATGGTGCCAATCTACGGCTTTGAGACATTAATGGTCATGTCTCGATCCTGTTCGTCGAATGCTTCAAGGATTAACCCTATCCTCTAATTGCGACCACACAATTACATTCGCTTAGATGGGCATCTCCAGAGATATACTGCCTTTATCTCGTCAAATGACTTGACCCCATTCAGAGTTTTAACACTCTTGCTTTTCTAGCAGTGTCAGTACCTTCTAGGTTTACAGGGGATAGACTCAGATACTATAGTATCATCTATGTAGCAAAGGTAGTACCAATTCATCCTTACAGCTTGTTATTACCCATTGAATACACTTCGAGGGATCTCCTCTCATGTGTATTGGGTTCCCACTGTTGATGAATTATGATGGGTTGACAGTCCCATCCCCAACCTTGACTTCAGGACCACTGCAGGTTCCAGTCCTTTAGTAAGAGGATCAGCTATATTATTCTGAGTTCCTATGAACTATATAGCTATGATCCTATCAGTCACTAAACCCCTTATAGACTTGAGTCTAACTTGGATGTGTCTCTTGGTTTTAGCATTATGCTTTTTACTGCTAATCTTGTCGATAGTTGTTCGACTATCATAATGAATAGCAATAGCAGGAAGCGGTCTGCTTACTACAGGTATTGCAGACATAAGTCCGTGTAACCATTCAGCCTCCGTCCCTGTGGCATCAAGTGCACACAACTCAGCCTCAAAAGTAGACCGAGTAACTATAGTCTGTCTGCTTGACTTCCAGGATATTGCTCCACCAGCCAAGGTGAACACGTATCCAGTCACTCCATTGGAACCAGACTTCTTAGCTATCCAACTTGCATCACTGTACCCTTCAAGCACACCAGGAAATCTCCTGTATTGTAAACTAAGGTACATTGTGCCTTTTAGATATCTAAGTACTCTATCAAGAGCATCCCAATGAGTTCTGTTTGGACAGCTTGTATATCTAGCCAATTTAGACACAGAATATGAAATATCTGGTCTAGTACAGTTAGCAAGATACTGCAAGCTCCCATTAATCTGAGAATACCTTAACTGAGACACAGTCACTCCTGAAGTATTCTTGACAAGGGCAACTTTCGAATCATAGGGTGTACTAGCGATTCTACACTGTGAATAACCATATTTCTCAAGTATAGATTTCTCTATATATTGAGATTGAGTCAAGGTTATTCCTTCAGTGGACTGAATCAGTTTGATTCCAAGAATCACACTTGCCTCACCCATATCCTTCATTTCAAAATGCCTTTTCAAGAATTCTTTAGTCTCGTTAATAATCTCAATATTTGTTCCAAACAGTAAAATGTCATCCACATATAGGCATAAAATAACACACTCATTACCTTTAACTTTAGTGTAGACACACTTATCACTTTCATTAATCTTATAACTGAAAGGCAATATAGTTTCATCAAACTTTTTATGCCAATCTCTGGGAGCTTGTTTCAAGCCATAGATGGACTTGATCAACTTACATACTTTCATTTCATTGCCAGATGCAACAAATCCCTCAGGATGATCCATATAAATTTCTTCTTCAAGTTCACCATGAAGAAAAGCCGTCTTTACATCCATTTGATGGATGATAAGACCATGGACTGAAGCCAATGCTATAAGCATTCGGATTGTTACCATTCTTGCAACCGGAGAGTATGTATCAAAGTAATCAATTCCTTCCTTTTGCTTAAAACCCTTAGCTACCAGTCCAGTTTTGTACTTGTCTATTGAGCCATCAGGGTTCAACTTCTTTTTAAAGACCCATTTGCACCCAATAGTAGAACACCCAGGAGGGAGATCAACCTACTCCCATGTTCCATTAGAAACAATAGAGTCAATTTCACTCTTCACAGCGCCCTTCCAGTGCCTTGACTCAGAAGAATCCATAGCTTGTCGAAAAGTTAAAGGTTCGTCCTCGATATTGTAAGTGATGAAATCACCTCCAAAATCCTTGACTACGTTTGCACGCTTACTTCTCCTTGGTTCCTCTAGTTCCTTAGGAATAGAGCTACTACTAGGTTCCGCCCCCACATTTGTCATCTTTTCCACATGATCAGGGATATAATTTGATGTGTGAGTAGGATCTTCCTCAGAAGTCGTTTCAGTTATTCCAGTCTTCATAGGGTAAACATCCTCAAAGAATGTCGCATCTCGAAATTCAACTACCGTGTTTGCCACTATACCATCTATGTCAGATTTTAACACTAAAAATCTCATAGCTGTAGTGGTTTCAAGATAGCCCAGAAAGATACAGTCAACAGTCTTTGGACCTAGTTTCTTTCTCTTGTGTTCAGGAACAAGCACCTTAGCAAGGCACCCCCACACACGAAGATACTTAAGACTAGTCATCCTGCCTTTCCATAACTCCAAGGGTGTCTTATCTATGTGTTTCAGAGGGACTCTATTCAAAATATGGCAAGCCATATTTAGAGCCTCTCCCCACAAGTATTTAGGCAACCCAAAGTTAATAAGCATACTATTAATCATATCTTTAAATGTTCTATTCTTTCGCTCAGCAACCCCATGAGACTCACGTGTGTATGGTGGAGTAACTTCATGAATTATACCATTATTTGCACAAAATTCATTAAAAGCATTACTCGTATACTCACCACCTCTATCAGATCTCAACCTTTTAAGTAACTTACTAGTTTATTTTTCTACTTCAGTTTTATATATAATGAATTTACTAAGTGTTTCATCCTTATGACTAAGTAAATAAATATAACAGTATTTACTACTATCATCTATAAAAGTAATGAAGTATCTAAACTGGTCCTTGGTCAACACACCACCAAATTAACAAATATCAGTGTGTACTAAATCTAACAAGTCTGAATCCCTAACAACGTTATGAAAAGGTTTTCTTATTTGTTTAGCAGACACACATACTTGACATTTAGAATTCTTTTCTATGGTATGTTTTGGAATCAACTCTAAGTTCATCATGTTCTTGAGAGCACCAAAGTTTAAATGACCTAGTCTAGCATGCCATATATATGAGGATTCAATACAGTTAACAGAAGGAATAACATTATTATTCAAATTTCCCAAAACGGGATCCGCATTAATAAAAAATAAACCATTTGACAAGTAACCCTTGCCAAAGAATGTACCAGTGTGAATAAGAACTACTTTATTACATTTGAACGAAATTTCAAAACCACTAGAAACTAAACAGATTCCACTTATTATATTTCTACACATGTCGGGAATATGATGAACTCTCGTCAGAGATAGAATATGTCCTGAAGGGAACTTCAGATCCACGTTTCCAACTCCATGTACTTGAGCATCACTAGCATTCCCCATCTTCATAATCAGACTATGACTCTGTTGATAAGATACAAATAAACTAATTTCAGCACAAATATGTACAGTAGCTCCAGTATCTATCAACCATTCATTTGACAGATAGGTAGAAAATATCATAGGGTTGTAGGATACATACCGGTCAACGTCGGTTTCAGAAGCCGTAGCCTCACCAACGACCATGTTCACTACAGGCCCACTTGCGGTTCCAAGCACAACATTCGCTTGCGCTACCTCAGTTTTCTTCGCTTTCTTCGTAGGGCAGTCCTTACTCCAGTGCCCAACCTGCCCACAAGACCAGCATGGTTTATTTGCCTTGGATTTCTTGGCCTTGTCCTTGTCACTCTTAGGTTTATTACTATTAGCTTTCTTAGCAAGAGCCTTCCTCTTCTGTCCTACAGTTGCTATGTTTACCTTCGAGGTACCGTGTTCAGTTGACATCACATGTCCCTGTTTGGACTTGTGTTGTTCTTGCACCGAGATGTCCAGCATAAGGTTGGTCCAGGTGATCTCTCCTTTCTGTCTTTTCAGGGAGAGAGAGAACTCTTCCCAAAACTTCGGGAGCTTTTCAATCACACTCATCACCTTGAACTTCTCTGGGAGGTCCATTCCAGACTCCTTCAAAGCATGCACTATCATCTCGAACTCATGCACCTGCTCAGTCATGGACTTATTGTCCACCAGCTTGAATTCGAGGAACCTTGTCACATAATACTTTTCCAGACCTTGTGAGTCAGTATTATGTGTCTGGTCCAGCTTCTCCCATAAGAGTTTTGCGGAGTAGGCATCAGAAGAATAGACATCAAACAAAGTGTTTGTTAGTGCCGCCAGAATGGCCGCCCTAGCCACTCCATCCTTCTCAGCCCACTTCGCAAAAGCCTTAACCGTGTCAGCCTTCTCTTGATCTACTACTGATTTCTCATATTCCACAACCGGCCACAGACCCTTTATAGTCGGCCACAACTTCATCCTTTTCTGCCAGCGAGAAAAGCCAATGTCACCGTTGAATTTCTCCGGTAAACCGGTTAGTTCAACAGCTTGTGGGAAACTATAGGTGGTCCAATCAATGGCCCCAGCAGTTGCACCCGAACCGCTACCACCACCAACGATAACCTCACTTTCGTTAACTATTATGCTAAATTCTAAATAACTATTATTCTCTTCAAGAATGTTGTAAATTTCACTAACAAATATTGCAACATAGAGGCAAGTATATATAAAATTTAGCAAGTCCAGGCCAAGACCACAGTTAACAAAACAAAGCATGCATGTAAACAAAATTAGTAACTGAAATAGCGAAGAGAAAACCGAAGATGTACCCGAAACCATAACTTTCAAACGTGTCTGAAAATAATGGTGCACATATACAAAACGCCAAGAAAATACTATCACAGATGAGTCACCAGGCTTTGCTCGAAGCCCTGGTTGTTCTTGAAGAGAATATTACCCCCTACCTGCTGCGTTTGGGATGCGTGCAATATCTCCACCAGGATAAAACAGCTCGGAGTTTTTGTTAACAGCAGCAACAAAACCTCCACCTCGACTAGCACCTCAGTCGCCGGAAAAAATAACAGCACTTCGAACTTGTGTTTTTGGGAGAGAAATGCAGAGAGGGAGAAGAGAAGAGAATGTTGTGTGGTATGTTTCATCAACAACTTAGGCCTCTATTTATAGTAGAGGCTAAGTGTAACTTACAACCCTGACATTAATAGACTTTAATATACATTAATATCAGAATTCAAAACTACTCATTTAATACATAAATCAAAACTGTTGATTTTGAATTTAAATAAAATGTAACAGCTTTTGTATTTAATCCACATATTAAATCAGTTTTAATGTTTTTCTTTATTTATTAGTTACATGTCCAGATTCATTGAATCTGACTCAGCCCACTTACAAAGTGATTAAGCCCAACAGAGACAATAACCTAGCCCGACTGATAAATTAATTCTGATTAAAAAATTAAATCACAAATAAATAAAATCCTTACTTTATTTATTTTCAATGTGGGACAAATGACACATTCTCCATTTCAAGCTTTTACAAGTTACTAGTTTCAACTCTATTTCTCTATGGATTTCATTAAAAAAAATTCTTAAAACCATACATGAAAATTTAAGTTCACATATCATGGAACAACTTCCAATCATTAGATTTTAGGATTATTATCAAGAACATAATAAAACTATGATCTAAAAATCCAATTTTTCTAACAACGCATCATACCCAAACCCCTGAACAACCTCATTCATACAATCATAATGTACATTATGCATAGGCACACATTTAATCATTTTAGTATCAGGGTTCCAAAGATACATAACAGGCCGACGCTCATCATAACTTTTTAAACTAAGCTCATTCGAGTCATAATCAGCTACCAAAACACAAACAATGCCTCTACAACAACCATCAAGCTTAATACGAGACTGACCTTGTTTCGAAAAAGGATGGTCAAGAGTAACCTGAGGCTGTGGAGCACGGAAATTAAGAAATGAGATAATGTGGTTACGTTCGAAGGCCTTGAAATAATTCTGGTATAAAATGGTTAATGTATGTATAGCGGAAATTCAATCATACTAAAAATATTATGCCTAGACAATCATAATATTTTTGTTCATGATCTTCTGCACCGCCAAAGAAACTCAAATTTATTTAACTATTTCAAATTTATGAATTATTTCTTTCATACAATAAATGTTAAAATCTATTTTATACAAATCAAACTCAATACAAAATATAATTAATCCTTACCCAATCAGAATTGAGAGGAGTCAAACCGATTATAATAATTTCGAATTCAACGTAGGATCACAATATCAATATTATTAGTTATGAGGTTCTATTAATCTACTGCATGATCCTAGTACTAAATTAATTCGGACACCTACTGTTTATATTTAATCTGGTTTGCTTCCAAAGTTACTCGTCCAAGAACTAGCATTCAAGAGTTATGACTTCATCAAAACGTTGTTCTCCAGGTCCAGGCTATAAGTTATGCGAGGGCTTGATTTATGAGATTCTGCTATGTCTTCCAGTGGAGTCATTACTTCGTTTCAAGGCTGTATCAAAGCATTGGCATTGCTTAATATCGAGCCCTGGCTTCGTAGAATCTCATTGAACCAGGTCAGGATAATACTGTGCAACTACAATCATTGTCCACGAGGATCATCTCGATGATGGCTGGTTTTCATTTGTCCAGCTTGGTTCTAGTCGCCTAAGGACTTATGTCGACTTTCCCTGCTTCGGATATTATGAGTTTGATGAGACAGATATTAGAATTGTTGGTTCTGAATTCTGATAGAGGCATTGTTTGTGTTATTATAGGTGGTGATCCCTTTTATAGGTCTTATTCTGATCCTGGTAACACTTACCTGCGGAACCCTGCAACTAAACACTACAAACACATTCCCCAGAATATTAGTGATGATAGTACGCGGATTGTAGGTGTTGGCTTTGGTTTTGATCCTATAAATTATGATTTCAAGGTTATTAGGGTTGTAAATTCTCCTTCTCAGTCCGAGGTCTACTCTGCAAACTTGAATACTTGGCGAAAGGTTGGGCATCAGCCAATGGATAATCAGTATGTGTGGGATTTCAAAGGTTGCATTAATGGACTTTTGTGTTGGACTCAACTACATTATATTTTGACTTTTGATTTAACTAATGAGATGTTTACTTGTGTTACTAAGCTCCCTAGTGAAGCTAGACATGCTTGCATCACCGACTTCAATGATTCTAATGTTGTTCTTGTTGGTAAAGGATCCAATGATAAGATTAACTTGTGGAGGCCGAACGATATTGAATGCCTTCGTCTTGGTGGTATAGTTGAGGCGTCTTGGACTCTAGTGCTTAGTAATAGTATTGATACAAATGATGTGCCAGTACACTCTATTCATAGCTACTTCAACACTGGCGATATCCTACTAAGGTCGGATGAAGGCATCTGGTATTGGTATAACTCTGTTAAGAAAAAGGCCATAAAGGTTTCAACTTCAATTTGCTTGGGTGAAATCTATAAGTATACGGAGAGCTTAGTTTCAATTACAGGATTTGAGCAACTGTATTAATTTTTGTGATAATTATGAGCAGGAAACAGACAGCTTTGGTTTATTGGAGCACTGGTGATTGATTGCACTAATTTTGTCATTGTAGTGGTGTTTTGAAGGTGCCTACATCTATTTGATTAATTGTCTATCAATTTTCATGTTCTTTTTCCCTAATTACATTGTATTATTGTTTCTAATGAACTTTTCAACCTTTCCATTCTAAAAGACTATGACTTGTTCAACTAGTTGATCACTTTAAGTTTGTATTGTTTCTCTAGTCTTATTATTATGCTGCATACTGTTTGATTTCATCTTATAATAATATCGGTTATAATTGTCATGTTATCTGGTTATAACTTTAATATGCAGACACATTGATCTGCACTGAAGTATGATATGATTATCATTCCAGCAACTTTATTTGGCAGCCTACCATATATATTTCAAGCTTCTCGCAATACAACTGGGTTCTCAATTAAACATGATGTCGTGTTTAGAATATAATCTGATTTAGTTATCTTGCAACTTGATAGATTAGTTGTGCGAGTGCCATGAAAATTACCTTTGGTGCTAATACTATTTGCAGAGCCCCTGAGACTATTCAATTTTACCAAATGACTAATCTTTCTTTGATAAATATGTCTTTGATAGATCACAAGTTTTGTTTCCTACCAACATAAATTTTTTACAGGTTTTAACTAATTAAAACTCTTGTGACAACTCTCTTGGGTTGATGACCCTTGCAGATGGTGATGAGCGCTGGAATATCCCTAAATGCAGATACGATAAGGTGAACACTGACGCTGCAATGTCTGAGACCACAATGTTACAGCTATTCATTTGTAGCAAGGAATCATTGTGGAGAATTAGTTGAAGTAAGAGCAAAGTGTGTCAGAGGCAATGTATCCCCATAGGTGGCTGAAGCTATAGGGGTGCGTAAGGCGCTTAGCTGGATCAAGGACAAAGAATGGGATCAAGCAATAGTAGAGACCGACTGTCTTGTGGTCGTCCAAGCAATCAGAAGATCCTCTGTCATGTTATCCTACTTTGGCACAATCATCGACTAGTGCAAGGGGTTGGTGGCTGAATTAAAAGAGAGAGTAGTTTCATAAAATGTGTTCAACAGTCTGCAAACGAAGTAACTCATTACTCATTACGAAGTAACAAATAAACTATCACTGCAAGTTGATAGGTTACTTGTATAAGTGCCATGAAAAGTACCTTTTGTGCTAGTAATTTTCTCAGAGCCACTGATTCTCTATTTCTTTACATTGTCATTTGTCTTTATTACAAAATACATATTTCTCTAGTTAAAGGTATCATATGCTAAATGGTCATCTTCTGGTTGTAAAATATGTTGTTTGCTACTCCTGTAACATAAGACTCTAAATCTAAAGACATGCAAGATGTATAGATGCCACGAGATTGATATAAGAAAACAACGTTTTTGTTTGAGTACCCTTATGTTTCCGAGTAATATACTGGGGTATTGGTATTAAATCTTTACACAGACAGCAGCTAAGGAGCTGGGGTAGAAATACTTATCTCAAGTGCATATTGCATAGATTAATAATTAATTTATGATAGGCATCAAAAATACATGATCAAGCGTATGTGTCTTGCTGCAAGCCATCCTTGATAAATGGTAGAATAACTGCAGCTAATTCATCTTGATGGGAAGTGTAACAAAACAATGATCAGCCCCTTTACAATGTGTATCTTTTGGTTAGTTTATCGTGTTGTCAAAGGATAATGCGTCAACAGGAAGGAACCACTTCATCAGCAAATCATAAATTGTCAAGACCCTGAATCAAGTATCATTAATTTATGGACTTTACAATCATAGTTGTATTCTAAACGTGCATCTGTCTTTAGTTTATGGACTTTGGATTAGGGGTGTAATCGACTCGAGTCAAGCTGAATCCTGTCAAGCTCGAACTTGACAGAGTCTT
The DNA here is from genome assembly GCF_009905375.1 of Apium graveolens. NCBI lineage: Eukaryota > Viridiplantae > Streptophyta > Magnoliopsida > Apiales > Apiaceae > Apium > Apium graveolens. The sequence goes on from NC_133654.1 coordinate 5,552,989, forward strand.
TAATTTCAAGTTCGAAGTTCGGCTCGTAAAAAATTTGGTAGGCTCGAGTTTGGCTCGAAAATTTGAATTAATGTTACTAAATATTAACGCAAACTCGAAATATGATCGGTTCGGCTCGAGTTCGGTTAAAAAAAATATATTATATATAAAAAATATTGAAGATTTTTATAAAAATATATTTATAATAAAAAAATATAATAGAGACTCGATAAGGATCGCGAAAAATAAATAAAGAAGATAGAACAAAAATAAAAATATATTTCGATTGACTCAGAGGATTGACCCGAAATCATCAAGGTCACATAGGGTTAGGGTTGAATCACAAATCCTATTTGTATCGCAATTCTCCCAAATCAATTTGTGGGTGGTATCATATGGTTGGAACATGAGGTTTCTTTTCAAAAAAATGACAAAAATACTCCTTTTTTAAAATTCTGTGACAAAAATACCATTTTTTCAAGTATATGGCCAAAAATATCACTCTAATACGCATTTCTAAGTTGGTTATCACTAATATGCATTTAACAAACGAGTAATTTGTGTAAAAAAATATTTTAAAAAAAATAAAAAAATATATATAAAGGAGATACGCATTTTGGAAATGCGTATCACTTTTGACTTTCGGTGATACGCATTTCAGAAATGCGTGTCTTTTGTTTTGTTTTTGTTTTTATATTTTTATTTATTTTTTTTACCTGATACTCATTTCTCAAATGCGTATTAGAGTTACCCATTTTATAAATGCATATTACATGAGTATTTTTGACCATATACTTAAAAAATTGATATTCTTGTTACAATTTTTTTAAAAAAAATGTATTTTTGGCAATTGCTCTTTGCTTTCTGATTACTTCTTCTACTCAATATGGTTGGAACATGAGGGTTGAAAACTTTGTTATAAATTATCCCGATCCTGATAAGGGTCGGAACCAACAAGAATAGTCGGGACAACAAACATCCATCTTGTTTGTATTTTGGATACCTGTATAACCATCGAAGGCTGTTGAAGTGACTAATTCCTGGAAATTATAAGGCGTTTAGAACAAATAAATTGTGGGAGTTATCATTTCTATCTAGTATCAATACGTTTGATCTTAAGAAAATAACTCTTGCAGTAAGGTTGGCTAGAGATTTCTTGTAAAAACGCTAGCCCTGCTCAGTTCATAATGATAATATTTTCATCTTTTTTTTATTCCCTGTTTTATTTTCAAGTTAACATTATATCTCAAACACAGATCAATGTATCAAGAAAGGTAATCTTGCTATGCTTACTGGAACCTCACCTGATAAATTATAAAATGCAATAATAAAACTGATAATTTTGCAAGTTTTGCAATATCATCTGGGATTGTTCCAGTCAAATTATTGCTTGATAAATCCAGTTCTTCCATATTCAGAGATTCAATTGACCGCGAAATTGACCCAGAAAGTTGGTTATTGTAAAGATACAAATGAGTTAAATCCTTCAGCAAAAACACACTATCTGAGATTGTTCCTCTCAACATGTTGCTGCTGAAATCCAACCACTCGAGAACAGTCGAATTGCCAATACTTTCAGGAATTTGTCCAATTAAACTTGATCCAGCCATGAATAGAAACCGCAGTTTTGTCAGCTTTGTGAACAAATTTTTTGGTAGTGTCCAAGTAGGATGACTACCATATGACATTTCAAGCACTTCAAGGTTTGACAAGTTCCCAATCTCTGGTGTGAAAGAGCCATTGAACAAGTTAGCAGAAAGTTTAAGAGTGGCAAGTTCCGAAAGCTGTCCAATAGCAGCAGGAACATCTCCAGTGAAGTTGTTAGCGTCAAAATTGAGGAAAACAAAATGAGACAACTTGTCAATGTCTCCGGGGATTACTCCTACAATGAAATTCTGAGAGAGGTCTAAAAACCAAAGATTAGAACAGTTGTAAAGGCCTGTCGGGAATGATCCTGGGATATAATTGTTTGAGAAATCAAGATGGCTGAGGTTCTTTAGGTCACAGATAAAAGGTGGGATTTTCCCTGTCACATCCTTGCTGGAACATCCTGGCTGATGTTTGTCAAAAACAATACAACTATAAAATGAATTAAAATGTCAAAAGTTTATAAAAATCCCAAAATGTAACAGATTTCTATGAATGATTAATATCTAAATGACAAATTTCGAGTGATTTAGGTAATCATTGTGTTCTGTAAAAAGTAACAGATATGTTCATGATGTACAATAAGCCTGTTTGACTTTGTCCAAGTTCATATCACAGAAACATCTCATAATTTTAGTTCTCAGGTCTGAGTCCACGTCTAGCTCTACGAGAGACAAGAAGTAAGTTTATGGTTGAGGGAGTTAAGTTTATGGTTGAGTCCTCATTTATCTTTATAGTTTAGCGTCATGGATTTGATGACCTCTGACTTTGTAAATTATGCAGGGCCCTTTCAGAATTTTCGCAGAAACAGGCCAAAACAGTTGATTAGTAGAGTTCTAAGTGTTAAAGAGTATAAGATCCTGTTCGGGTCTTCCTCTACCACCTTAAGGTTTTAGTGCGACTGATTACTTTAACACAAAGAAACAAGACACCACTTGATCAAGGCCTCTTCATTTGTGTTGTTTCATTGTTCTTCATATGGTTTACATCACATTTTAATTTGTTCCAAAATGCAGACTGCAATAACCTTAGTTCATTGGTTTCATTTCAATTTTTGGTATTTTGCATATAAATATAACCTACTGTGATGCATCATCCTAAAAAGGTTACGAGCCAGACAACACAATATAATAAAACCAACTACAATGCATCACCTTAAAGAGGTAGTGAGCCGATAATACAAATAAATTGTTCGTCGACTAAATTACATTCATATAAGATGCCAGGGTAAATAACGGCAAGTATGTTCCAGAGGACCGAGATTTTTGAGGTGTTTTCTGATACGCGTATTGCACAAGCTCAGAACATCACTTACTGCACATAACTATGTCTGGCTTGTAGGCAGAAACATGTTCAGAAGTAGGTTGAGAGACCTTAAGACTAGGGACATTTTTAATTTCCTGGAAAAACCAATGCACAGACCATCCTATGCTTAGCTTATGACCAAGAAAAGAAACTCAGAGGTAAAACAATAGCAATCATCTCACTTTCGAAAGCCTAAACACAAAACCATACTTGAATAAGCTACTACATTCTTTGGATTTACAAGAGTACCATAGCTTTTAAACTGAAAGTACAATGGCTTATTCAAATTAGCTACTAATTGTTACAGTAATACTAATATATATGATCTTGTACCCTTCCTCAAACACCTTATCACCATTGCCATAGCATATAAAATCAAAACACTAAACCTTTATTTTTTTAAAATTACTCAAATAAAATTTAAATTAAATAAATAAGAAAACATAAAAGGCTGATTCTGCATAAATTAAAAATTAAAAAAAAATACGCAATATTAAATATTTTTTTAGTGCCATAGGATAGTCTTTCTGTATGAAATTATATAGTAGTAGAGAATCCATATTTGCAAAAAATGATTATGATATCAGTTACAAGCATGGAAATTACCTGATACCGAGGACGAATCACCTCTTGTATTCTTGTGATGATGATGAACTATCTTCAGTTCTTCTTTCCGCATCCAGATGATCCTTAAAGCAAATGCAAACTTTTAAAGATTTGTGGATTTAAATGACTTATTCTCTCATTTAAAACCCTACCACTTGAAGAAAAGGCAGATTTAGAAGCTAACGTAATAGACTGGACCAGTTAATATATCACTAACACACTCACATCCAATAATCGTCAATTAGGAATTTCAATGAGGAGGGGGAGAAGGAGAAGAAGCACGTACACATTTTGCTTTGGTTTGGTGGAAGAGGAAGAGAGTGCGCAGGGTGAGGTGCTTTGGTTTCGACTAACTGAAGCTGTCATGCATTTAGGCGAGACCGTCAAGGAAATTGTCAAAATGCATTTTGACTTAATGAATTCTTATGTTGATGCATGGATACTTCATATGTAACTGAAGAACTTTAGAGTAATAAATAGGTTAGCTTATAAATTTTTAACAAAGAAAGCTTTTCAGTAGTACAGGATTGGCCAATGCCCACTTACATTAATCAGATTCAAAGCCATCACCAAAGTATCTAATTAACATACAACTCTTCTTAAATTATCCAAACGCAAAGCATACAACTTTTTAAGAATTAAAAAGCTGTTTCTTCTAAAACCAACCAGTGATCAGATGTCTAGAAAAAGAGTCGGATCTTGCTCTTCTTGCATCTCCTGATCAACTTTTGCTGAGCTCTTTCAACAAATATCACAAACTTTATAGGCTTTAGAGTTGTGAAAGCAATGTATCCAGTGGACAATCCGCCTACCAATCCACATCCATAACCCATCAGCATCGTTTTCCATTCAAACCAATTGTCATCGTCTCTGTCCTCATCATTATCATCAACTTCTAATGTCGGAGATTCATCATTTCTACATTTCTTTGTCAGAGGATACCCACACAAGTCTGAGTTACCTATGTATGATTTATTACTAAAAGTGTCGAATTGCCTTCCTTTTGGAATTGCTCCAGACAGATGGTTTTCCGAGAGGTTCAAGGTCGAAAGAAATGTCAGACTAGTCAATTGCAAGGGAATAATACCCGTCAATTGGTTTGAAGAGAAATCTAGAGATTCAAGAAGACTCATGTTTCCTAGCAAGGAGGGGATATGGCCTGTAAGGCTGTTATGAGATATGTTGAGCAGCCTGAGTGATTTGAGTTCTCCAATGACCCCAGGAACTTCTCCAATGAACTTGTTGCTTGACAAATCTATGGTTGTGTAAATATTGAGAATTCTCTTCACTTCAAGATCTTGTCCTTTAATTGTTAGCAAAATAGAATCTTCATAATAAGAACCTGAACCTATATCTGTTAATTCAGTACCCACAAGTTTATCGAGATTCACTATAACTTTGAAATTGTTAAAAAAATTGTTTGGCAGGTGGCCGCTAAATAGATTGTGAGAGAGATCCATGACTCGCAACTTGGGGAATAGACGTTCCATCTTGCCAACACTCAACTTACTATAAAATCTATTTGATCGCAAGACAATGATTTGAAGATCCAGAAACCTACCTAGCCATAGTGGAAATTTGTCAATTATTTTGTTGTTTCCAAGATCAAGAATTTTTAACCGCTTACAGTTGGCCAAGGCTAGCGGTGTCGATCCTTCAAAGTGATTGCCATTCATGTTAAAAGTTGTCAAATGGCAGCTCTTTGGCAAGTTTGCTGGTAATGTCCCTTGAAATTGATTATTATGAAGATCCATGATGGAGAGATTACTGCCAAGATCTCCCAAACAGTGGGGAAGTGCACCACTTAACCTGTTACTTGACAAATCAAGAATCTGAAGAGATGTCGTTTTGCAAAGTGTTTCAGGAATTTCTCCTGCAAAATATAAAATATCTTGGATTAATTTGTAAAATCCAAGTTCCAGGTAATAAAGTGGAAGTGCATATGCTAAAAAAAAAGTCATTCCTTTACCTTACATTCTCTCTTTTGTTAAGCAAATAGTTCTCTCAAAAAACTGTGTTAGAAGTATATCTCGATTGGATCGTATATAATGTTCAGGAACCCCCTCCCTCCCAAAAAAAAAAAAAAACTCGCACCATCCCACAAATAGACACCGTCGATCAACCACTTCAAACAAACAGATAAATTTAAACAATTGGGTGTGGAAGGACTCAAACTTAGACCCCTCCCAATATTATAGCTCTACTCTCCAACAACGTACCTTAAGGTGTTCCGGCTTGTTAACACTTACTTTACCTTTAAGTCTATTTGATTGCAAGACAAGGATTTGCAGATCTGGAAGACGGTCTAGCCACATCGGAAATGTGTCACTTATTTTATTGTTTCCAAGATGAAGAACCGTTAACTTCTTACAGTTGGCCAAGTCTGGTATTGTCCCTTGAAGTTGATTCTTATGAAGATTTATTGTAACGAGATTATTGCTAATATCTCCCAAACAGTGTGGAAGTGCACCACTTAAACTGTTATTTGACAAATCAAGAATCTGAAGGGATTTTGCTTCACAAATTGTTCTAGAAATTTCTCCTGTAAAATATAAAATAGCTTAGTGCATGTCTGAAAAAATGTTTACTGCCAGGTCTAGAATTTTAAAATAGAAGTAAGATACAAACTAATAGAAGCCAGTTAGTATCCAGAAAAAGGCTTGCTGCACAAATTAAAATTTGTAAGTTCAACAGACACGAAGTCATTAGTTAGGGTTTGGAAAGAAATTTACCAGAGAGAAAATTGTCATTAAGCTCCAGCTGCGTAAGTTGTGGCAAACTCATAAGCCCCTTTGGAATTGAGCCATTGAAATAATTCTCCCCCATCCGAATCCGACTCAAGGATGTGCATTGACCAAGTGAGTCAGGAATTGGTCCTGACAAAAAATTGTCATAAGTAATCAGAGTTTCAAGTTGATTCCCTGAACACAACCCCAGTGGAAGTGGTCCAGTCAACTTATTCGAAGATATATCAACAACCTGCAGCTTCGAGTTTTTTCCTAATCCTTGAGGTACATTTCCAGTAAAATTATTTTCCCAAAGCTGTAACACTTCTAATTCGGTTAGCTCAGCAATAAAGTCTGGAATCGAGCCTTGAAGCTGATTCCGAAAAAGATTTAACAATCTCAAGTTTTTCATACTGGCAAAACTTTCAGGAACTTCTCCAATAAGCAAATTATTCGACAGATCCATCGACTTTAAGTTTTTCAGCCTACCTAATTCAGACGCAATAGCACCTGAAAACTCATTTACTTGTAAAAACAAAATTTCTAGATTCTGAAGCTTCCCAAGCTCACGAGGAATCTCACCGGACAATGCACAATTAGGTGCGTCTAACGAAACAAGTTTCGTTAAGTTCCCGATATCCGGAGGTAAATTACCAGAATAGTTATTGTAATAACCTAAATAAAGATGTTGAAGAGATGAAATGTTACCAAGCTCTGGTGCAATAAAACCAGTGAGATCGTTCCCCGAGACAGCGAGATATTCAAGAGCAGCAAAATGGCCATATCCTGCTGGAATATCACCCGAGAAGTAGTTCCCACCAAGATGAAGATGGCGGAGACTAGAGAAATTAACAATATCTACTGGAAGAGGGCCGGTGAAGTTGTTATTGTACAAATCAAGTGTTTCCAGTGTTTTCAGATTGTTTAAACTCGGTAACGTTCCGTTGAACATATTGTTAGAGAGATTAAGTGATCGTAGAGTTGCAATTGAGTTTATTGAATGAGGGACTGAGCCAGAAAAATCATTAACAGCGACTGTGAGATTTTGGAGGTAGTGGAGATGAGATAAATCAGGAGATAAAGTACCTGTGAGATCAAACGATGAAATGTCGAGGGAAATAACGTGGCGATGAGAGTCACAGGTAATTCCAGACCAAGTGCAGTGGCTCTGGTTAGTACCGGAGAGGTTCCATGTAGAGAGCAAAGAATGTGGGTCTGATGTTACCGATGATTTTAGAGATAAGAGTGCCTGGTATTCCGGAATTTTTTTTCCTGCTACCGAGAATATTAGGAGGAGAAGCATGAAATGCATTTTGCTTTGTAAGAGGAGGGAGGGGATGTACATAGTGAGGTGTGATTTGGCATGCGTTGTGTTTTATGACAAGAGGTCCTCGACGTGTATTTTGGGCTCTACTTCTGGACTGTGGTATTTCCGGGAAACAACCTCAAAAATAACACTGTACAATGTTTGATTTTCGTCATGCAAATGCATCTGCTTTTAGAGAGGTGTGCTTTGAAAATTTGTCTATCTTAGAATTTATTAGCTAACTGAAGCTAATTTGTCATGGACTTTGGTGAATTGGGTCGTGAGTAAGTCAAGTCAAGAACAGGTACGCTCAATAATTAAGAAACAAAAATCTAGAGTGTACGCTGCAAATGCCAAAAGAAATGAATAATTGATGGCTGCATATGATAAGATCAAAAGATTATAGTACCCCAATTCTAAGGGAAACTAAAGACAAAGACCGACAATTTAACACTAACCTAAGATATACTTTTTAGTTTTTCTAACCTCGAAGAATTTCCCAGACAGCAAGGTTAATAAGGTAAGAAATATACCTTCTTAAGTAGTAACCATTTGCATCTCCAGTTTAGTTTCCTGCAAATGCCAACAGAGAGAGAACGTTCCGTTGAAGTAATTGTCATAGAGATTAAGTGTTCAGAGACTTGCGATTGAGTTGATCGATTCGAGGAGTGAGCCAGAGAATTGATTATAACGAAGCTAAGATTTGACTGGTAATGGATTGGAGATGAGAAATATCAGGAAATACAGTACCTCTGCAACTATGAGATAAAAATTTTGAAATGTTGAGAGAGATGGTAGTGTCTAATATTCTTAGAGTTGCTTTCCAGTGACGGAGAATATCAGTGGGAATCCCTCTTCAGGCGCGCCTCGTGCTATACTGCCGTACAAGGAGATTTCTCCCACAGCTATACTGGGAAGCAAATAGAATATGAAAAGTACGCAAGCAAGGAGGAGTAACCTCCGGAGGAGCCCAATCATGTTTCGGGCGCGCTCGAAGCATGAATTGTCAAGACCATGAATCAAGTATCATTAATATATTTCATAGATAAAAACAACAAGAATCTTAGCAATATCGATATATTAGTTCTGAGGTTCTAATTCTATTAAATCCACTTGTGGCTAATCTCCACTTTCTCTTCTCCAGATGCAAGTCTAATGAGTCCAGAATTGTTGGGTCTTATAGAGGCATTGTTTGTGTTATAGAAGCATGATCCTCATTCTCGTATGTCTTCCGGTGAAGTCATTATTTCGTTTCAAGACTGCATCAAAAGTTTGGTGTTGCATAATCTCAAGCCTAGAATCTCATTAATCTACCATGAGCTAAAAGATAATTTGAACTCTTAAAAGATGATTAGAAACCATTTATATATTAGATTACACTAGCTTAAAACCCGTGCATAGCAGCACTACACAGATTTTTATTAATATTACATAATTTGAAAAAAAAAATTCAATGCAATTTTTAATTTTGTTTATTTAAAACTTTAAATGATATGATTTCATGATAATTATATAAACAAACGTATATTTCCATAACGTTTTAGAACATTTAAACTTATTTAAAGTGATAACATTAGTAAGAGGGAAATATTATTATAATAAAATTATTATTTTATTGAAGGTAAAAATATAATGTCTCATGATGTTGGTACCTTAAAAAACTATTATTTTAGCATGGTGATTACTTAATCGATTAACTATAACTCTATAAAAGATATTTGAAAAAGGCAATATTATTGATTGAACGATATAGTTTTATTGATAATTTTAAGTGTATTTTAAATTTTTTTAAATAAAATTTGATTTTTTATTTCACATTAATAAGATACGAATTATACTTAGTCTAATATTAATCTGATTTATTTCGGATCAGTGATTTACATTATTTTATTTTAGCCCGATGCCCAATACACTGACCAAATCAAACTAATTAATTTTAGTTTAATTTTTTTTTTTAAATCTCGGATCAATAAGATACTTTTATTTTAGACTGAATAATTAGTATATATGTTTTTTTGTTGGTCGAATTGTATTTTTATTTTAATTTTGTGTTAGTTTGAATCAATTATATAATGTATTTTTTTATCCTCGATAAATAAAATATATTATTTTATTTATCCAAGTTCATTAGTATAATTTTTTTAGGAGAATTGATAGTATTATTATTTTATCTTGACCCGAGTCACATTATATATCAACCAAATTTTAAGAATTATATTTAGTTTGTTTAAATTTAATTTAGCCCGAAGTAACAAATTAGAATGATATAGATATCGATATGAATTAAAATTTAAATTGGTAGAAGAAGTTGAATTTAACATAAATTATAGTGATATAAAGTTCGATATAAAATAGAATTGAAATTGATAATTAATAGAGGAAGTTGACTTCAATATCAATTAAAATTAGAATTGAATCTTAAGAATTATATTTAGTTTATTTAAATTTAATTTAGCCCGAAAATAACAAATTAGAATGTTATAGAACTCGATATGAATTAAAAATTAAATTGGTAGAAGAAGTTGAATTTAACATAAATTATAGTGATATAGATTTCGATATAAAATAGAATTGAATTGGTAAGTTAACAGAGTAAGTTGACTTCAATATCAATTATAATTAGAATTGATCCACCCAGTAATTAGAATTAGAAGAATTAAGTAAGGATAATTAAGTAATTTCAGCAACCGACTGCCTATCAAAATTTTAATATTTCGTCTATTATAATAAAGTATGGATGTTTTCCTTATAAATATAAATCTCTCTTCTTTATTAGAATATTAATTCTACTTCCCATATGGTAAAAAATATTTTAATATATTTTTTTGCCAAAAAAATATATTTTAATTATAAATATTGAAAATTATGAAATTTTAAAACAAAATAGAAAAATTGAATTATATATGTATTGAAATTGATGAATGATTCTGACACCTAATGTTTGTATTACAATCAGTTTTGCTTGCTTGCGAAGTTACTCAGGCCAACTAGCATTCAACCAGGCATGACTTCATCAAAACGTTGTTCTCAGAGCTGTCATAAGTTATGCGAGGACTTGATATATGAGATCCTGCTATATCTTCCAGTGGAGTCATTAATTCGTTTCAAGACTGTTTCAAAGCGTTGGCGTTGCTTAATATCAAGCCCTGACTTTGTAGAATCTCATTGTAGCAGGCTAGGATCATACCCTGAAACTACACTCATTGTCCACGATAAATACTCAAACGGTTGGTTTTCTCTTCTCCAACTTGGTCCTATTCCACTCATGCATGATCTCCCGTTTCCCTACTCCGGATGCGAGTTTGATGAGTCTAGAATTGTTGGTTCTGATAAAGGTATTATTTGTGTTACTATACTTGACAATCCTCGTGGCGGTTTGTTCAATAAGGCTTTTTCTAGCATGTCTAAAACTTACTTTTGGAACCCTGCAACTAAGAACTACAAACTCATTCCCCCAAATCCCGGTTGTTATGATAATTATACGGATACTATGGCTTTAGGTTTTGGTTTTGATCCCATAGATAACGATTTTAAAGTTATTAGGGTTGTAAGCTCTCCTTCTCAGTCTGAGATTTATTCTGCAAACTTGAATGCATGGAGAAAGGTTAAGATTTTGCCAACTGAAATTCAGTATCAGTGTGATTTCAATGGTTGTATCAATGGACTCTTGTGTTGGACCGGATTTAGACGTATTTTGAGTTTTGATTTAAGTAAAGAGGTGTTTACTTGTGTTACTAAACTCCCTAGTGAATGCACACATGCTCGTGTTACAGACTTGAATGATTCCATTGTTTTGATTATTAATAAGGGATCCAATGGAAAGATTAACTTGTGGACATTGGATGATGTTGAATGCCTTCGTCGTGGTGGCGTAATTGAGGCATCTTGGAGTCTAATGCAAAGCATTGATACAGATGAGCCGGCACATTCTATTCATAGCTACTTCAGCAGTGGTAATATCCTACTAAGGTCTGATATAGGCAACTGGTTCTCGTACAACTGCGTTAATAAACATGCTATAAAGATTTCAAATTCAATTTTCTGGGGTGAAATTCTAAAGTATAAGGAGACACTAGTTTCAATTACAGGATTTGAACAAGTGAAATAAAATTTTTTGTGAAGATTATTAGCGGGATACAGGCAGTTTTTTATTATTCTGAGTACTGGTGATTAATAGCACTAATGTTGTCAGTGTTCTTGTGCTTTGAAGGTGTCTACATCTATTTCATTAATCGACGATAAATTTTCATGTTCTTATTCCCTAATTACATTGTATTATTGTTTCTAGTGAACTTTTCAACCTTTTACGTTCTAGAAGACTATGACTTGTTCAAGTAGTTGATCACTTCAAGTTCATATTGTTTCTCTAGTCTTGTGATTATGCTGCATACTATCTGATTTCATCTGACAATATTGGTCATAATCATCATGTTCTCTGGTTATAATTTTATATAAAGACACATTGATCTGCACAGAAGTATAATATGGTTAAACATGGTTTGTGTGTAGAATATAATCTGATTTAATTATCTTGCATGTTGATAGATTAGTTGCGAGAGTGCCATGAAAATTACCTTTGGTGCTAAGAGCATATGCACCGCCAACATCAAAAAAGCAATTCATCACCATTTTCAATTTTGTCCTCCAAAAACATAATGCACCGCATGTGTTCGTACTCCATCAATTATTGATGGAGCATTCATTCAGCAGCCTCTCCATTAATTAATAAAGGAGTGATTAATGGCCATCAAATAGTGGTGCATACACAAATGTACTCCTTTTCTATTATTTTTCTTACTTTACTCAACTCCGATACACATATATATAACGGCTATAAAATTGTAACAGCTATAATTTTATTCCTAACAGTTATAATTTTAACTTTTAACGGTCATATATTTTTGCCTATAAATTACAATTTTGTGATTCAATTGTAACATAAATTTTTACACACTCAAATTCTTCCCAGATTTTCTATTTACTATAAATACATATTTTACAGAAATGGGTACTAATTGGCTCCCTTCCGAAAATTTACAATTATGTGTTTCGTGGGCTCGACAATCTGTTGATCCCATCACGGGTCGATATTCAAACAAGAATAATTTATGGGGGCGAATTCATGAGAATTATGCAAAACATTGGTGTGGAACTCCGGAAAATCCTGATGCCGAACCTCGTTCAAAAGTTACTCTTAATTCGCACTTTGCACCGTTGAAGAGGTCACTAAAAAAATGGCAATGTGCCAAAAATCAAGCTAGTAGGCTTAGTGCAAGCGGAACCAATTTGGTGGATGAGGTAAGATTTTTATTTATATATTTATTTAAATATGCTTTTATATTATTTGTGTGAGAACTTAGAATCAAAAATTTGTTATTTTTTCAGACAACTCAGGCTCAAAGACTATATTTCAAGGAAATGAATAAGAAATTCGACAAATGGGAATGTTATCAAGCAGTTGCGGCACATCCTCAATTTGTAGACGTTCCTACTACTTCTCCTCCATTTCAACGAAACTTTCCAACACAAGTGGAATCGGCAATCAATTTGAAAAGTGATGATTGCATTGATGAAGAAGGTTTCACGACTCCAGATTCCAATCGAGAAATGGAAAGTCCTTCTAGTCCAGTTAGACCAATGGGAACAAAGGCATCCAAACATGCAAAAAAGAAAGGAAAGCAAGCTATGACCCAAAAAGAACAGATGTCTATAGCAATTTTCAATAGTATGCAGTGTAACCAAAAACAACTAGTGGAGGCCAACATCAAAAGAGATGAGGAAACCCTTCAAATGTCGAGGGAGATCTTAGACCTTGAGAAACGAAAAGAAGCAAGACAGGCAAGACTTGATGCACTAGAGGAACAGAAAGAAGCAAGATTGGCAAAACATGAGGCTATTGAAGAATTAAGGGAGCAAACAAAAATCATGACGATGGATACTAGCCAAATGACCCATAATTAGAAAATGGTTTAAAAGAAAGAAGGTTGAGATCATGGGACAAGTGAATGAGACTATTAGTGGTGGTGGTGCTTATGTTCCTCGCTTTGACGATGATTTTTATCATTAGATTTAGTTATGTTTCTATTTATTTAGTTCAATTATGCATTCTGTTTTTTCTATTTAACTATGTTTAATGTTTTTAAATTCAATAAAAGAAATTTATTTAATCAGAGATCATGATATTATTTATAGATAAAGTTTCTATCTATAGATTTAGATCAAGACACGTGTCATTACGTGATTTAACAAAAATCTTATCAAGAATTTAATTTTATCCACAATCTTATCAAAAATCTAAACTTATCCGAAAATCCGTAATTCAATATATTGTGTGGGACCATTAAATAATAGAGATGAATAAGAATTTATGATATAAAAACATAATTATTTATTCGATGAATAGTAGCCGATAAATTGATGGAGTTGTATGGGTGCATAAAAAGTAAGTAAAATAATTGATTTATCATGAATAATAACCAACTTCATCAATTAAATCTATGAATTGATGAATTGATGGCCCTCATGGGTGCACATGCTCTAATACTATTTGCAGAGCCCCTGAATCTCGATTTTTTTTTACAAATGATATTCTATTTGATTTATATGTCTCTGGTCTGCAGCATAGATCTTAAAAGAGAGATCAAAAATTTGTCACTACTCCCAGAAATAATTTCTAAAAACTAAAGTTTTATAACTTCTCACTTCTCCCAAAAATTGATACGCCATAAAATGTTGTCCTCCTGGCTATGAAAAAATATTATCAGAGGACTTGATATATGAGATTCTGCTACGTCTTCCGGTGAAGTCATTACTTCGTTTCAAGACTGTATCAAAAGTTTGGGGTTGCATAATCTCAAGCCCTGGTTTTGAAGAACCTCATTATGTCAGGTCAGGATCATACGCTGAAACTAAACTCATTGTCCCCGATAGATTCAGAAAAAAATCGGTTTTCTCTTCTCTAACGAAGTTGTTGGATATGGAATAAAATTACAGGCTAATGTGTAAGAGAAGTAAGATGTCGAAAGCTGGAGATTATAATTTTATTGATAACTAAGGCCTTACTTATACTGCATAACAGCAATATTATTGCAGCAAATGTGCTAACAGTTACAATGAAATATGATAATAACTTGATGCCTACTAATTAGCATAAAGAGATATTCATGTTCCTTAATTATATCAGGAAGTAATCAGCTCCTGATTATCAGCTTCAAGAGTCATTTCAGCTAACACTCCTCCTTGGCTCTGGAGCTGCAAACGCCAAGCTTGTGTCTCAATAACTCATATTTATTCTTTGGAAGTGCTTTTGTTAGGATGTCGGCTCTTTGAACTTCTGAACTGCAATGAATTAGTTTCACTTCACCTTCCCTCTGGACTTCTCTAAGAAAAAAAAACTTGATCTTGAAATGCTTGGTTTTATCATGAAACACTGGTTTGTCGGCAATTGCAATTGCAGCTTGGTTGTCCACAAATATTGGTGTGCCTTCTTGTTGTTCCATGTGCAGATCCATCATAATCTTTCTCAAACATAAGGCTTGATTTACTGCAGCAGTAGCGGCTACGAATTCTGCCTCAGCCGTGGATTGAACAGTTATTTCTTATTTTTTTGAACTCCAAGAGAACATTCCCGAACCAAAGCTAAAACAATAACCTGTGGTGCTTTTCATATCATCTTCACATCCACCCAAATCGCTATCAGCATAACCATGGAGTTTAAAATTCTCAACTTTACTGAACTTTACTCCATAATCAGTTGTACCTTTAACATATCGCAAAATTCTTTTTCCTGCTTGAAAATGAATTTGACTAGCACAATGCATATACCTTGAAAGGATACTTACCGCATTCATGATATCCGGCTTAGTTGTGGTTAGATACATCAAGCATCCAATTAAACTTCTGTAGAGTTCTTCATCAACTTTAGGAGCACCATCTTTTTCGCAAAACTTCTATTTGTTATTCATTGGGGTTGAAGTAACCTTGCACTCCTCCATGTGAAACTTCATGAGAATTTCTTTGGCATATTTCTTCTGACAAATGAATATCTCATTATTATTTTGCTGCACCTCCATGCCAAGAAAGAAAGTCATTTGTCCAAGATCAGTCATCTCGAACACATTTTTCATTTCATCTTTAAACTTCTCACTCTGGTTCAAGCTGCTACATGTTACAAGTAAATCATCAAAGTATAATGACACAATGAGAATTTCACCATCAGCCTTTTTGTCATAAAGTGTGGCTTCACTTAGACTTTTTGTAAAGCCTAAGTTTAACATATGAGTATCAATCCTGTTGTACCAGGTCCTTGGCGCTTGTCTATAGCCATACAAAGCTTTTATTAGCCGGTATACCTTATCATCTTGTCCTTGACAAACAAAACCTTCAGGTTGTTCGACAAAGATTTCCTCCTCCAGAAAACCATTCAAAAATGCTGATTTGACGTCCATTTGATGTACTATCCAGTCATTTTGCGCAACAAGAGCCAGCAACATTCTTATAGTTTTCATCCTCGCAACTGGTGCAAAAGTTTCAGAAAAATCTACCCCATATATCTGAGCATACCCTTTGACAACAAGTCTTGCCTTATACTTGTTTACTGTACCATCAGGATTCAACTTGGTTCTATAAATCCACTTGACTCCTATAGCTTTCTTGTGTTTAGGCTTGTCCACCAACTCCCATGTCTGATTTTTTTCGATCATTTTGAGCTCCTCCTGCATTGCAACTATCCACTTCTGATCATTTGTAGCTTCTTCATACCCAGCTGGTTCCAATAAAGCCACATTGCATTTTTCATAAATCTCGGAGAGTGGTCTGGTTCCTCTAACAGGTTCGTCATCCACATCATCATTTTTCTCTTGACTCATATCCTGCTCGTCTTTTTCCCAATTCCATTTTTCAGCCTCAAGGAAATGAACATCTCTGCTAATTATGATTTTGTTGTTTTGTGGTTGGTAGATCCGATAGGCATTTGAGGTGTAGCCTATAAAAATTGCTGATTCTGATTTTTTATCCAATTTGTCTCTCTTAACCTGAGGGATATGAGAGAAACAAATACAACCAAATGTTTTCAAATTATTCAACTTGGGTTTGTATTCATGCCACACTTCAAATGGAGTCACCCTTCTTAAAGCTTTTGTTGGCAGTCTGTTCAGTAATAAGACAGCCGTATTTGCAGCCTCGGCCCAAAATTTCTTTGGCAGTCCTTTGTCATGGAGTAAACACCTCGCCATCTCCATAATTGTCCGATTTTTTCTCTCCACAACACCGTTCTGTTGAGGAGTGTATGGTGTTGTAAACTGATGCTCAATGCCTGCATCTCTACAAAACTTGTTAAATTTTTCAGATGTGTATTCAGTGCCGTTATCAGATTTGATCATCATGATTTTGCACTTGCTTTGATTCTCAACCAAAGTTTTAAAAGCACCAAAAATTTCAGCAACTTCAGATTTCTGTTTCATAAAATAAATCCAGCACATTCTTGAATAATCATCAATAAATGCAAGATAGTACTTACTGCCATTTAATGATAGTGTGCTCATGGGTCCAGCAACATCAGTATGCACCAACTGTAACTTTTCTTTGGCCCTCCAAGCATTATTTTGTTGGAAAGGAAGTCTGTTTTGCTTTCCATACCGACAAGCAACACAATTTGGTGGCTCCTTCTCTAAGACAGGCAACCCTCTCACCATATCGTTCTTCTCCATAAAAAGTATAGCAGCATGATGGAAGTGCCCTAACCTTTTATGCTATAACATTGTGTCAGCGTCTTCTTTGTGTATAGCAGCTTGCTCTTCTTTCATCAGATCTAAGGCAAAACTTTTGCCTCTCATTTGAACTTTGAAAATATCTTCATCTTTTGAATTTTTAATGACGCAATGGTTATCTTCAAACAGCACTTTGTAGCCTTTTTCTATCAACTGAGAAACACTCAAAAGGTTTTGATTGATTTCGGGAACGTACAAGACATTAGAAATAAATTTTGAACCTGTATGACAGTGGATTTCTACTGTTCCTTTGCCTTTTGCTGCGATTTATGCTCCATTTCCAACTCTGACTTTAGAAACAACAGCCTCATCAAGATCTCTAAAGAGTTCACGATCATATGTCATGTGGTTTGTACAACCACTATCTATAAGCCAACTTTCTGCTGAGCTGTTGGTGGAAAAACATGATGCTACAAACAATTGTTCTTCATCTTCGTACTGATTTTCAGCGGCTTTGACTTCTTGCTGAGACTTGCATATTCTTTCCATATGTGCAAGCTGACCACATTTGTGATACTTTACATCTGGTCTCCACCAACACTTGTTTGGAGGATGATTAGTTTTTTTGCAGTAGGAGCAGGGTGGAAAGACTCGAGTGTCATTATTTTTGTTGCTCTCAAATTCTCCAGGCTTGTTGTTTTTGTTCTGCCACATTCTGTTTTTTCCTCCATTGTTGCTCTGAAATTTAGCTTGGTAGGCACCTTCCACTGATCCTTCTTTCCTCATGAGTCTCCTTTGTTCATGTGCCTTCAGTGCATTTAACAATTCTTCCAAGGTAATGCTTGACAAATCTTTGGAGTTTTCCAGCGATGAAATCGTAATTTCAAATTTCTCAGGAAGTGTAACAAGTAATTTTTGAACAATTCTAGAATCTGGAAAATCAGTTCCAAGGAGTTTAACTTTGTTAGCAATTCCAAGAAGTCTATCAGAATATACCTTAATTGTTTCAGTTTCTTTCATTCTTTGCATCTCAAATTCTCTGACTAGATTCAGCACCTGCATTCCTTTGATTCTATCATCTCCTTCGTACTCGCTTTTGAGGAAATTTCAGATTTCAAATGCAGTCTTCATGGTCATAATTCTTGTGAATATATCTGATGAGACAGCGGCAAACATGGTAGCTTTTGCCTTTGCCTTTTTGGTCTTCCTTTCCTTATGATGTCTAATCTGAGCCATGGTTGGATTATTTGGTAAGGCAGGAAGTTCGTAATCCTCTTCAACCGGTTCCCATAGATCATTTGCCTCCAGATAAGCTTCCATTCTCGCTGCCCAAATATGGAAGTTTTCACCATCGAAAGCAGGAGGTGCAATGCTGGTGAATGTATGATCCGAATCCATTTTGAATCAAAGATTTTTGGTTTTTGTGTTTGTGTGTGTCTGTTTGTGTGTTGTGTTTTTGGAGGTGTGTTTGAGTGTTTTTGTGTTTCTGTTTGTATTTTTGTGGTGTGTGTTTGTGTTTAGGATGTGTGTCTGAGGTTTTTCTTACATCTCACAAGTCCCTTAAGACTAGAGCTCTGATACCAATATGTTGGATATGGAATAAAATTACAATGTTGGATATGGAATAAAATTACAGGCTAATGTGTAAGAGAAGTAAAATGTAGAAGCTGGAGATTATAATTTTATTGATAACTAAGGCCTTACTTATACTGCATAGCAGCAACATTATTGCAGCAAATGTGCTAACAGTTACAATGAAATATGGTAATAATTTGATGCCTACTAATTAGCATAAAGAGATATTCATGTTCCTTAATTATATCAGGAAGTAATCAGCTCCTGATTATCAGCTTCAAGAGTGATTTCAGCTAACAGAAGTCCTGGTCCACTTATGGTTGATCTTCGGTTTCCCTACCCTGGATGCAGGTCATCTGATGAGTCTATAATTGTTGGTTCTGATAGAGGCATTGTTTGTGTTACTGTATGCAACGATTCTGACCACAAAGGAGTTTGTTCAAAGGTTGTATCAATGGCCTTCTTTGTTGGACAGATTCGATTCAAATAAGGAGGTGTTTACTTGTTTAACTATGCCCCCTAATGAATCTAAACATGCTCGCGAAATATCTTCAGAAGCTGGACATGCTCATATCACCGACTTCAATGATTCCATTGTTGAATGTTTTCGTGGTGGTGGTGTAGTTGAGGCATCTTGGACTCTGATGCTAAGTACTGAAACAGATGTGTTAGTACACTCTATTCTTAGCTACCTTAACTGTGGTGATATTCTACTAATGTCTGATGAAGCCAACTGTTTCTCGTATAACTCTGTTCAGAAAGAGGCCAAAAAGTTTCCGGCTACTATCTGCTGGGATGAAATCTTTAAATTATACAAAGAGCTTAGTTTCAATTACAGGATTTGAGCCATTGAAGTCAAATGCTGGTGAAGATAATTTTCCACCTGTCTTCGATAACAATAGAAAATTGGATCTGTTTTTAAGTTTAATTTTGTGAAACGTCAATAAACAACATAGAGCTGCAAGAGTTTAATAAAAGAAAATTCCACAGTAGTCTTATTGGCAATATAAGAATCTGAGTAGTCTAATTGTAATATAAGAATCAGTTGTAGTTGATGGCAACCTGGAATTCAAATTCAAAGAACAGAAGAAGCATCAAACGTACATGGTCAAGCATATTTGTGTTGCTGCAAGCCGTCCTTGATAAATGGTAGAATAACTGGACCTAATTCATCTTGATGGGAAGTGTAACAATGGTCAGCCCCTTCAACAATGTGTATCTTGTGGTTATGTATCGTGTTGCCAAAGGATAATGCATCCTCAACAGGAACCACTTCATCAGCAGATCCATGGACTATCAAGACCCTGAATCAAGTTTCATGAATTCTATAAATGTGAAATGTCTACTGAAAAATTATTGAATAAATGGTGTATTTCCCATAGAATTAACTAGGGGCACAATTAAGAGCAGCACTAACTAACCATACTTACTGCAAAAAAAAAAAATGTGATCATGTGTCAAGGGATTGCAGGACTTCTGCTTGATTTTGCAAGAATTACGTTGCAAAGCAAAGTTGATACAGGCAATCTAAGGTTTGCGTTAATTATATATGCCAATATTTTTGTGTTGATGAGTCCACTATTTGCTGAAAAAACTTTTAAACGATCAAATTGTCATAATTATTCGGTTTACAGAACAGGTCGTTTTTGCTGAAATTTCTGAGATCGGTCTCGCATGTTAAGACTCTGCTCACTCTTTTGATAAGAGAAATTATACTACAGATGGTCAGCTTACCTTTATATGTGTACTAATTCAACGCCGCTATCATTTCAGCCATAGAGTGTATAATTTCAAATGACATATAAATCAAGTAATGTAGAAAAAACATGAACTGTCATCTGACCTGCAATCTTTTTCAATTTGTACACAGGCTTCATTCATGTTTGTGTTGAGGCGATCCATCAAACCAGCCTCGGTTATCCTGTAACTAGCTTCTCCTACACTTACAATCTATCTGTTATCAGATACATCATGCGCAATTTATTCTGAGACAATGTACATACTAGGTGGTCATTTTAAAATTACAATTTAAATTATTTAAATCTTGAACGTACAGCTAGATATGATAAAATGAACCATTCAGCTCAAATAAAAGAACGGAACAATCTTAATTGAGAATGATTCTTCATACGCCCAGTGAATTCTGTTCCTTACAAAATTATGTGAATCGGGGCAATTAAGCTACGTTGGTCAAGTGAAAGAGTTCTAATAGTGTGACATTAAACGTTGCTACGGAACCAGTTGACAGCACATCTGGGAAGTGTATCAATTCATCATCAACCAGAGTACTTTAAAGAGCATTTCTACAACAACAGCTGGCAGATAAGCGGATCACAGTGCTTCAATAGAATTTTCTAAACACCATCAAAACACCCGAGGAATCACTGGTTTGTATTTCTTGATCTATATTATAGGATAAATTATTTACAAAGATTGACGGAAGTTAGCATAGAAATTTGGAAGAAATTATTCATGCACTTCTCTTTTTATGTGAGGAATGTATGTCCATTTTGTCATTGTTAATATACCGTTAAAATGCAGGTAAGCAATGACATGATAAATTGTAGAAACAGAAACATGAGAGGTTGTGCCAGAAATCGAAGCAAGCAAAAATAGACTGGTTTCTATAGAGAAAAAAGCAGCCAATTTATATGAAGCTCACCTGGTTCAGTTTTACCATCTATAAATCCATCTTTTCTTATTCTTTCCAAAAAGCTTTTACCCAGACGAGTTTCCATGCCATGCTGCAGATTAAAGCGGCCAGAAAGATTGACAACAGTATGGACATCATGATATTTAGATGCATAAAGAAGCACCACATTTCCTCCTGTAATAATAGACATCTGAATGTAAGACTAATAGAAATCAAGAATTTGATGAAAAATATCTGTAGACTTGGGCTCTGCATTAACTAGATCAAGACATCGGTAGGGTCTACATCAAAACCTAAGGGTGTTCTAAACCTGATCAAGAACTTGCTTGTGCATGTGCAAGTACACCTGTAGCAAATGCTCTTGTGAGAAACGTGGTAAATTTCCAAAACTACACATTTATAGTAGCTGGATTGCACAAACAATCAAATTCTGATCTAAAAACTTCTGTACTCTTGTTATGCGGTAACTTAGCTTCATTTCTTAATTACTATAGGAACACTGACTACCAAAGTTTAAAATCTATACCTTTGCTATGCCCAAGAACTGCAGTTACCGGACGATTCATTCCATTAAAGTGAAGAACTACAGCTCGCAAATCTTCAGCTTCTCTCCGATAATTACCATACTCAAATGACCCTTCACTTTCCCTGGGTAACAATTTATCATAAGAAATAAACTAGAACCTGCAACTTTCAAGGCTGAGCATTATGGTGATAGTCAATGTCACCAAGGAAGTTCATGTTGGATGAATCAAAATGATGTACACTATCATAAAAAATTAAGATACAATGAAATTTTCCATCTGCTATTGTGCAGAAATTATATCAAGATTGACGATTGTACTTCTGGACATAATGTACTTCCAAAATTGCGTCACACTCACAGAAACTATAAGCTCAATACATAGCAGAACCAAGTGGTCTATAATAGCCAATTTTATTACAATTATTCATGCCTCAATTCTATAATAGCCAAAGTTCTCATTTTTCATATCCACACTACCCTATAATCTTACCCATTCCCAGCAAAGTCAAAGCGGAAGACACTAATCCCTTCCATTTCCAAAGCAGCAGCAAGGTTCACCAAAACATTAAATTCCTGAAGAAAGAAATGCTTTATAAAGTTAATAACATCATTATAGACATAAAAAATATCTAATTGATGGAGGAGGAGAAAAGTTAAATTACCATTTTAAACCTTAAGGTGTTTAAAAAGGGCCTAATGTGTATGTCATGCTCATTTGTTCATACCCTCCTCACTCAGTCACTCAAAACTCATTTGACTTGAAGAGTGTAACACCACAGTGTATCTCAGGATTCGGAAAAAGCCAAGTTAACTTACTAGCTCCCCCGAAACCTTTAGTGACTTGTGAGCACAACCTTTTTGTGTATTATTAGAAGATTCATGCTTGAGTTGTGTGTTGATGAAAGATTGAACAGATGAGATTAGGCAATTAGCTATTCCAATCCTAAAAGGAAGTATAACAGGCATTTTACAACAATATTGCTAAATAAAAATTCATTAAACATTCAATCTGCTTTCTACTAATCAAGATATGAATTTTTTATCCTACACAATACACTTCTGCTCATAATTGATACACAAATCAGAGCTAGAATTATAATTAAGAGTTTTAGTCACAAACCTTTGTGGATCGAAAACCATGGCACATGACCACAATCTCCAAAGATCCAGTGTCATGTAATAAGCCCACAAGATTTTCACCATGCTCATTTTGTATCACAACTTTCTTCAGCTCTGTCTGAACCTCTGATGCAAACCACAATAATTAGTAAAAATTTAACACAACTATATTTTTATAGTATAACCAACAAGTCTTCGTTAGAATATACTCCATCTGTCTCGTTCATTTCTATACAATTTCCATAATAATCCTAATCAACGGCACGGACGGAGTATATGCATAGTAAAAAGGTCATTTCAAGACTTGTCATGTACCTAGACAACACCACAAAAAGAAAGACTAACAAGTACAAAATGATACCAGATACACATGTGTAGCAATTTGTATGTTTGTACTAGAAATATAAAGGTATGTTCTTACGTGAGTCAGTGGAAGTGAAGCTGGACTGAGCCATTGACTAGCTTTCCTGATTTGTGACAAAAAAACAAATATGTATTAGAAATTTGGGAAAATCAGATTTCACCCTTAACTTATATTTTAGTTTATTAACCTTTTTCATAATTTCACTAAATTGAATAAGGGTAAAATCGGAAATTTATAAAAAATATTAAGTAAATTAAATTTTATATCTTTTAAATAATGTCAAAATTGAATTTTGATATAAAGTTGTAAGTTTTTAATTTTTAAATGGTAATACTAATTTCAGTTTTGATTTTTATTTTATATTATTAATTCTAATATTATGTAATTCTATAAAAAAATATTTTTAACAATTATTTTTAATTATATAACTAAATTTAATTAAGTAGAGTAATAAAATTTTAAAAGTGAAATTATAAAAATTAAAATAGAATGTAAAATTAATAGTGCTATTTGAAAATTAAAATTTATTAATTTATAGTTGATATAAAAAATATACAATTTTTAATATTATTTGAACAAGATAAATTTTATTTTGATTGAGTATATTGCTGAATTTCCGGTTTTACCCTTACCAAATTCAACAAAATTCTGAAAATGGGTCCATAAAAAATCCTAAAATTGAAGTGTAGGGATGTAAACTGAATTTTTCAAAATTCTGGTATAAATTTATTATTGAAACAAAGTACAAGTGCGCAAGGTGCAAATTCATAACAGGAAGTACGTTGCTGCCCTGCCCAGTGATAACACAACGGGGGAATTGTGTCATATATTCCTATTTTCTTAAAAAATCTCATCATATTTGGCCCACATTTCTCTTGTTCTTAAGCAGCTGTACGTGCACAAAATTTGGGTACAAAACAGTTAAACCTCGTGTTGCTAGCACGAATCAATATCAATATCAATATACTCCTAAATTTTATTAGCATTGGGTTTGCCAAATTATGGAAACTACACTTCTTTCCCTTACTAACTTTGTACTTTTTGGTCAAAAAAAAATGCTAAAGCATCTGATGATAAAATGGGTCGACCCAATTAAATATATACACTGTACTTTAGTTGTATGTTGTCGGACTATCCATGCTAGCGAATCGATCCATGTTTTCAAAATAAAGTTTACATGCTTGATATAACTTACTGAATAACCGTAACCAAAAATTTAAAATTCAAAATCATGGTTACTACATTCAAAATCATAAACGTGAACCGCTTGAACCATCATCTCTATCATCCGTGCATAATGGTTTGTTATTAATCCATCTCTGTTTTTATCGACCTTTTTTAGATGATTCTTGCTTAAGTTTGTATTGCTTTTCTTTTTGTAGTATCCAAAAAATGAGCAACTAATGCATCTCAGAGCATAATAGTTAATCATAACTCAACATATCAATCTACACTGGCTGAGAACATAGATCCTAATAGTTTCCAACAAACGAATATAGGTATGTTGTTTCTCATCTCCAATTTTACAACCATACACAATATTATTATGTAATTTTATACTCATGGATTAATTTTCTATAGTTCATACTTCAGTCAATGGTAGGACAAATGTGTCTTATTTCTCTTTTTTTGGGGTTTCAGTTTATATGTCTTATTGACATTCTGAATAACGTATCACTAACGCATAATAAGTGCTTCATAATTTATGTTTTTCCCTACTCTAAGGAATTTCTCCTCTTCCCGTCATTCATGGGAATCCACTAACTCCGTCTCGGAAAAGACGAACTCCGTCTCGGAAAAGACGGGCTGGAGTTGAGAGTACTCAGCCTCTTCCAACTAACTCTTCAGGTTACCAACGTTTAATGCATACCTTTAGTTGTTTAATGTTACTGGATAATCAATTTAATGATTAATGATTCTATTTAATTAGATAATAATTATGTCATATTTGATCAAGGAGAAAAATTTAATCTTTACATTAGAAAACATAAAATTGGTTTTACTTAAATTGAATCTAAGTAGTTATGCCAGTTAACCATATAGAGCCTTATTATGAAAAATTGTAACACTAGCTATTGTCCTCACTCCTCTCAAATCATCAACAAATGACTTTGGTAACGAGGAATGTTTACTTTGATCTCACAAGTGTTGTAATAAGTAACTGAATTTAGGGGGTCTGAGCTATCCAACACTTTTACAAGAAATCTTATTTTATCAAAAGTTATAACCTGACTCTCACTCTCTCAGCATACCGGTATGTAGCCAGCGAAACACAAAAAGTAAATAACGTCGAGATAGAAAATCATATCATGCACATTTAATCAGTCAGATTCTAATGAAAACTAGGGCCATTAACCTTTTCCAACTAACTCATCAGGTTACTAAAGGTTGCAGTTTATTAATTTTGACAAATTGGATGTGATATTGATTATATTCTTTTGTGAATTGCTTATTCACTGTTGAGCATCATTTACTATTTTGTTAATAACAATATAGCTTCTTCTTTTTTCACATTCCCCACTTTTTATTGGTTTATCCTCAGGCATAGATGCTCCTAGCGCAAGCAAAAGTAGCAACCTCACATCCATCGGATATTTACAAGGTTTATTAATATTGCTTCTTTGTCACTTTAGTTTTCCACGCTTACACCAAATTATACTTCAGTTTATATAGTTTACCTCTTGCTATTATTATTATAATGGGTATATTATTATTGAATAAGGTTTATGATAAGTGGCATTTTATACCCACTTTGAGCGTCTCATAACAGCTTGAATTGGT
Source organism: Apium graveolens (assembly GCF_009905375.1). Taxonomy (NCBI): domain Eukaryota; kingdom Viridiplantae; phylum Streptophyta; class Magnoliopsida; order Apiales; family Apiaceae; genus Apium; species Apium graveolens. Next base: position 5,579,283 of record NC_133654.1, read on the forward strand.
GTCTTGGACTCAAGTATTTTATGTATTTGACGCGTTTTCTAGTATTTTTGTATTTCAGGGAAAAACTTGCTTAGATATGTGGTTTTCATCAAATAAAGCTTAAGGAAGTGCTTGGAATCAGTCTAGGGGTGATGAGCGAAGAAATCAGCAAAAAGAGGAGCAAAATAAGGAATTTTCCAGAAAGGTAGCACGCGACGGCGCGCCGGGAGAAGGCGACCGCATGCCAGCAAGCGGCCACGTGGAGATAGCATGCGACCGCGTGCGTGCGGAATTTCAGAATCTGGATTTTATTAATTCAAGTACAATTGGGCTTCTGTTGGCGTGGTGACTCCTGGACGCTTATATAAACCTTATGGGAAGACGTTTTTATAATCAAGAGCGAAGGCAAGAAGATTGAGAAGACCGTTTTAGCATGTAACAACGAAGAAGAGGAAGCATTCGTTTATCTTGTGATTCTTTTAATTCTTTGTAACAGTGGATGCTAGTTTTCTTTATGCTTTGAACCTTAATACTCTTGTGACGTACTTCTTTATTTATAAGTATTTTTATTAGCCTTATATCGTTGTGTTATTATCATGCTTTCATATGAACCCATGGTGACGATGAGTTCTATCATGGGCTAATCGTGATCATGGGATTCTAGCGGATTTACTATGGATTTCTTTAGTTAATTGTCTAATACCTTGGTATGTGGTGATTGTATGATATCTAGTATAGGCTGTGCTTATTCGTCTTATATGCGTCGCGAACATGTAAGATAGCTTGTTAATCTCTTGTGAAGCGACAGTGGATCTTGAGATTTAGAACTTGACATGCTAGCATAGGTTTATGTATTGTATGCATAATTAGTGGGTAACTCTAACCGTTTTACTTGCCCTGTGTAATCATCATGAATAACTTGCGCTTAAATCGTTATGTTGTCAAATTCTGTAGACATATAGGGTCTCAACATAATTGATACCTATTCAACTTCTATCTAAATTGTGGATGCTTGATAGAATGGTATTCGTACAACGGAAGTTGGCGTTTATCAGTTTCGTGTTGTTTGATTAATATCATCACTATTACATGCTAAGGTTAATAACAATAACTATTGAATGAAGTAGTAATGAAGTTAGGATCTCATGTATGTTTAATATTGTTAATTCAAGTGTTTAATTCTCGTGGTTAATATTAGTTAACCAATCTTAATTGTTATTATCTTGGCATTGAAGAATAATCATACATTGGTGAGCAAGTGTTAATTAAATATAATTAATCAGAGTCTCTGTGGAAATGAACTAGAAATCATTCTATATTACTTGCGAATGTGTATACTTGCGTGAATTATTTAGCGCATGCTTTGTGCCTAACAAGTTTTTGGTGCCGCTGCCGGGGACTCGGTGTTAATTTGTTTAGTGTATGTACTTGCCATCAGTGGTCATTAGGACTCATTGATTAAGACTTGTTACTTACTGCTTCCGGTTGTGTTTCGGGTACTCTAGCGAGCGTTTATGCAAACACGTTCTCGCACTCGCAAGAGAAATCTTGATAAAGCTGAGGAAACAGATAAAGCTCTTGACTTTCCGGAGAAGATAGTTTTTGAAGATTCGGATAAAGAAAGTGAAAAGAAAGAACCTGAAACAATGGGTGATAGGTTCCAATATGTTTGTAGAAGGGGGGGTTGAATACAAACTGTACCGTTTAATCGAATTTAGTGCGGAATAAAAAATTGAAACAAAATTCAAGTTAAATAAAAATATTATTAAACTTGAAAGGTGTTACAACAACGGTATCGATTACAAGGGATTAATCTCAAATTAATTATCACAAATCTAGAATAAATTCGACATGAACTTTTTCTATTTTTGCAATAAAAAGAAGCAAATGCTAGAAGCAATTTGAGATTAAGTTCTAGGGATTTTGATTCGCTAGATAGTTACACAAGAACAAGAGAATGATTTCTAGTGGTTTGGATTTAACTTTAATAACTAGAAATTGATAATCTTGTTTCAGCAGTGAGAGATGTAATATTTGTTTCGGCTGCTGTGCTTTTGTTCTTGAGTTAATTAGTCTCTGTATTGAATGTTGTATGTTAAAAAAGGAATGCATGTTGCATGTATCTTTTAATCAATCAACAGAAATCAAATGAATTGGCGAGACAATCGGTGAGACAATCTGTTGAGCTAGCAAGATAATAGGCTGAACCACCATGACTTTCGGTGAGACAATAGATTGAACTAGCAAGACTATCAAACTGAACTGGCAAGACTATCTCCTCCCTCCTAGAACTTTCGGTGAGACAATTGAAAAAGTCATGGCATGACAATCGGTATGACAATCCAGATTGTCATGTCAGTTCAATCTTAATTGTCTTATTGAATTAAAACTGATTTAAATTCAATTATAATTCAAAAAATTATTCATATTAATTCAGGATTAATTAATCAATTAATCAATAAATTAATATTTGCAGATATAATTTATTTTCTTAATTAAATTATATGACTTAATTAATTAATAAAGAATTAGTACTACTCTTGAACAACAACCATACTTCTGAAAATCTTCTGAAAATAATGAATCAATTCCACCACTTCAATGTTGACACTCGATGTACTGTCTGGTTCATGAGTGACTAACTTCCGTGATGTTTCTTCATGTCTTTACTTTAATAACTTGATTTTCTTCAGATTAAATCCCTCTAATTAATTGATACCCTGACAAGATATCTGTCACTTGATTAAATCCACAATCTTGATTTATATCACTGAGGTTTGATCAATTTCTTGAACTTCTTCCAGTGAAGTAATTCCTCAAGTCTGTATATGAACCTTGTTTCTGAATCCTTTGACAGATGTTACTTTGTGAGATCTCTTTGACGGTAGATCCACTATTTACTTGTTACATTCTTATTTGAGTTGAGTTAAATCCTCGAATAAACAAATAGGCTATGACATATGCCTTTCAATCTCCCCCTATTTGTTTGTTAGACAATAACAACAAATACCTAGAGGTAACTCAACTAACAAATAAGAAAAAGATGTAAACAGAAATGCAAAGTAAATAGCAGAAAAGTTCTGGATAATATTAAATATTTTCCATATTTCAAATAGATGTTCCTCTAGACTGAACATATCTTCAAGTAGTTTCATCTTCTTTTGTACAACCACATTTCCTGTTGAGAAGCACATATTTTTCTTGCTTCTCCCCCTATGAGAATCAACTGCTTAAAGTAGATAACCTTCGTTTACCACATTTCCCGTACAATAGGATCCGCAGATAAAAAACCAATGGTACTCCCCTTTTGGAAAACAGCTTCTTCCCTTATGAAGAATAGTGATGAACCAAACCACTTCTTCTGATTACTAGGAAATCACCTTGTGTTTACCACCTCTCCCGTACAATAGGATCCGTAGTTACAAACAACAATGGTGTGGTGTAGTGTACATATGTAGGATCTTTTTCTTACTCCCTACTATTTCTCCCCCTTAGTTGAGGAATCCTCCAAACTATTACTTAAGCTTTTATCTCCCCCTTAGTGAAAGAATGTATGCCGTTGTCTGAAGGAGTTCTCATATTCCACTTGGTTGGAAAAGAAATAACAAGTAGTTTCTCTTTCTTCCTCACTGTGGGTGTGTGATTCTGTTTTAGTGTACCTCACATGTGCTTCACTCTTCTCTCCACTCGTGTTTACACTCATTCTCACAAGTGTATCACTCCTCTCATAGCTCCAAAATTCAGCTGTACCTGCAAGGAAAATCACCTTAGCCATCCTTAAGGAGGTCACATGTGGTGCAATGGGAGTTCACAAATCCCCGTCCTTGTTAAACTCGTCAGATGAATCTGAGTCATAATCTACAAGTTGCTAGTTTCCCTTTTATGGTTCCAGATTTGAATTCTGGGAAGGTAAACAATGATCCAACGAATTTAGCATAAAGATCAAGGTTCCCTTCTAATGTCTGTGAAGACATTTCCTTGTGACTCATCAGGTAATATCTGAATCATTGTCAACAAGTTGCCGATCTTCACCTATGTCAGATCCACTATCCGCAGATGCATCCAGGGGATTTAAGCCTGGGGAGGTAGACACTGACCACTGACATATGGCTTTTGGATCGGTATCCTCTCCTAACACCTTTAAAGTCAATTAGTCCATTAAAGAACCTTGAACAATCGAATATGACCTTAAAATGGTCGAAACTTTTATTTCCGTCAACTCCTCCTTTGTGTGTGTAACCTTTCCTTGTGTATCAAGAATTGTTTATGTTTGAGGTGGTGACACTACAACGGATACCCTGGCCGACAGGCAAATTTCAATAGACGCACCCTGTTGAGAGAATGAATCTAGTAACTGTTTTTGTGTCTTTTCAGCCATTACATCTTTTTGAGAAGATGTATGGGGGCTAGTAGTTGTCTCAGTTTAAATACTACATATCTATATAGGAGACAGAGCTGCTGGGTTGACTTCAGAACCTTCCTTATGTGGTGCACTAAGGCCCTATCTCCCTCACGCTCATTCATGCTTCATTTTAGTGGTAAGAGAGTGTTGTTTGGTTCTATTTCTGTGTTTGTCTTTACAATCTGGGATAGAAGTTGTGGGTTTTCAACCTCATGATTGTCAATGAACGAAGGCCATTGGAGGCTGAGCCTGTATCACAGAACATATGGCAATAGAGATAAAATGTACTTAAGATCTATAATGAATGAAAATTATACATTTAATGGTGCTCCGATCAACCATCCATGTTTTGTATCCACCACTACTGGTGTTAGAGGATGAAGATCCACCTGTCTGGAATCTGTTGTAGTTGGACTTGTACTTGAACTTGGGATTTCTCTTGAATCTGACATTGGAGAATCTCTTGACAATCTGGGCCATTGACTCATCTTCCAATTGCTCCAGCTCTTCCAAGGAGTAAAAATCATCACTGGATTGATTTGTAGTAGGAGGATCATATTCTGCTACTAATATATTTTCCTCAGCCTTGGAATACTGTACCATTCTCTCTGACTGTTGAGATTATTGTTGTTGTTGTTGACCTTCAGCTACTAGAGCAGTAGATGTGCTGACCACTCTATCTTTCCCGTAGACTTCCTTCTGCTGAATCTGCTCCAACTCATAGGTTTTTAACACACCATAGAGTTTATCCAAAGAAATCTCACTCAGATCTCTAGCTTCTCTTATGACAGTGATTCTATGTTCAAGATGAGTTGGCAGTGTTAAAAGGAACTTTTTGTTGACCTTCCTGATTGAATAATATTTTCCATTTATGTTCAGGTTGTTGATCAATGCATTGTACCTCTCAAACACTTCAGTAATTCCTTCTCCTGGATTGGATTTAAAATGTCCATTCTCAGAGGTTAGGATCTCCAACTTGTTCTCCCTAACTTCCTCTGTGCCTTCATTAATCACCTCAATAGTTTCCCACATGTGTTTGGAATTTTTACAGTTCATCACATGTCTGTTCATCAAGGGATCAAGGGAATCAATTAAAATTAATTGAAGGCTGGCATCCAAGGAGGCTTCTTCTTTTTCAGCAGGAGAAAAATCCTCAGGCTCTTTTGAATAGGTTCTAGCTTTGGTAATCACAACATCATCTACTATCACCTCCCGTTCAATAACCATCGGAATTTTTGGACCCTTTTTTAACAAGTTCAGATATTTGGGATTTGCAACTTGTAAAAACAAGAGCATCTTCTTCTTCCACATAATATAGTTTTCTTTATCAAATAGTGGAATTTTAACGGTTCCAACTTTTTGTGAAGTCATTATGAATTTTTGAATAAATAAAAATTCAAGGAGTTGAAAAATCACAAAAGTCTAGGATCTTGATTTGTTCGTTAATCAGAAGGCTCTGATACCAATTGTTAGGTACCAATGTGTTTGTAGAAGGGGGGTTGAATACAAACTATACCGTATAATCGAATTTAGTGTGGAATAAAAATTGAAACAAAATTCAAGTTAAATAAAAATATTATTAAACTTGAAAGGTGTTACAACAACGGTATCGATTACAAGGGATTAATCTCAAATTAATTATCACAAATCTAGAATAAATTCGACATGAACTTTTTCTATTTTTGCAATAAAAAGAATCGAATGCTAAACGCAATTTGAGATTAAGTTCTAGGGATCTTGATCCTCTAGATAGTTACACAAGAACAAGAGAATAATTTCTAGTGGTTTGGATTTAACTTTAATAACTAGAAATTGTTGATCTTGAATTTGCAGCAATGAGATGAAATATTTGTGCTCTGCTTTTCTTTGGTGCTTGAGTTGTTGACTTCTATTGTGTGTTTTTTGAAATGTCTGCTGCTTTGATTCTTTTATATTTCAATCAACAGAATCCACTTGAACTGGCAAGACAATCGGCAAGACAATTGAATGAACTGGCAAGACTATCGGCAAGACAATTGATTGAACTAGCATGACAATCTGTTGAACTAGTAGAACTTTCGGTATGACAATCTATTTGAGCTGGTATGACTTTCAGTATGACAATCTGATTGTCATACCAGTTCAAATGATTGTCTTGCTGAATTAATTTTGAATATTAATTCAAAATCAATTCTGAAAATTCCTAATATTAATTTAAAATTAATTAATCAATTAATTCAATTAATAAATAAATTAATCTTTGCAGATATAATTTATTTTCTTAATTAAACTATATGACTTAATTAATTAATAGAGAATTAATACTACTCTTTAACAGCAACCATTCTTCTGAAAATCTTCTGAAAATCACTGTCAATTATGAATCAATTCCACCACTTCAAAGTTGACACTCGATGTACTGTTTAGTTTATGAGTAACTAACTTCCGTGACGTTTCTTTATGTCTTGACTTTGATAACTTGATTTTCTTCAGACTAAAGCCCTGTAACTATTTGATACCCTGACAAGATCTCTGTCACTTGATTAAATCCACAATCTTGATTTATCACTGAGGCTTGATCAATTTCTTGAACTTCTTCCAGTGAAGTAATTCCTCAAGTCTGTAGATGAACCTTGTTTCTGAATCCTTTGACAAATGTTACTTTGTGAGATCTCTTTGACGGTAGATCCACTATTTACTTGTTACATTCTTATTTGAGTTGAGTTAAATCCTCGAATAAACAAATAGGCTATGACATATGCCTTTCAATCTCCCCCTATTTATTTGTTAGACAATAACAACAAATACCTAGCGGATAACTCAACTAACAAATAAGAAAAAGATGTAAACAGAAATACAAAGTAAATAGCAGAAAAATTCTGGATTAAATTTAACATTTTCCAGATTCCAAATAGATGTTCCTCTAGACTAAACATATCTTCAAGTAGTATCATCTTCTTTTGTACAACCACATTTCCTGTTGAGAAGCGAATATCTCTCTTGCTTCTCCCCCTATGAGAATCAACTGCTTAAAGTAGATCACATTCGTTTACCACATCTCCCGTACAATAGGATCCGCAGATAAAAACCAATGATACTCCCCTTTTGGAAAATAGCTTCTTCCCTTACTAGGAAATCACCTTGTGTTTACCACCTCTCCCGTACAATAGGATCCGTAGTTACAAAACAACAATGGTGTAGTGTACATATGCTTTACCTTTTTCTTTTTCTTTCCTCCCTGCTATTTCTCCCCCTTAGTTGAGGAATCCTCCAAACTATTACTTAAGCTTTTATCTCCCCTTTAGAGAAGGAATGTATGTCGTTATTTGAAGGAGTTCTCATGTTTCACTTGGTTGGAAAAGAAATAACAAGTAGTTTCTCTTTCTTCCTCACTGTGAGTGTGTGATTCTGTTTAGGGTACCTCACATGTGTTTCACTCTTCTCTCAACTCGTGTTTACACTCATTCTCACAACTATATCACTCCTCTCATAGCTCAAAAATTCAGTTGTACCTGCAAGGAAAATCACCTTAGCAATCCTTAAGGAGGTCACAGGTGGTGCAATGGGAGTTCGCAAATCCCCATCCTTGTTAAACTCGTCAGATGAATCTGAGTCATAATCTACAAGTTGCTAGTTTCCCTTTTAGGGTTCCAAATTTGAATTCTGGGAAGGTAAACAATGATCCAACGAATTTAGCATAAAGATCAAAGTTCCCTTCTAATGTATGTGAAGACATTTCCTTGTGACTCATCAGATAATATCTGAATCATTGTCAACAAGTTGCCGATCTGCACCTATGTCAGATCCACTATCCGCAGATGCATCCAGGGGATTTAAGCCTGGGGAGGTAGACACTGACCACTGACATATGGCTTTTGGATCAGTATCCTCTCCTAATACCTGTAAAGGCAATTGGTCCATTAGAGAACCTTGAACAATCGAATCTGACCTTAAAATGGTCGAAACTCTTGTTTCCGTCAACTCATCCTTTGTGTGTGTAACCTTTCCTTGTGCATCAAGAATTGTTTATATATGAAGTGGTGACACTACATCGGATACCCTGGCCGACAGGCAAATTTCAATAGACGCACCATGTTGAGAGAATGAATCCAGTAACTGTTTTTGAGCCTTTTTAGCCATTACATCTTTTTGAGAAGATGTATGGGGGTTAGCAGTTGTCTCGGTTTAAATACTACTCATCTTTGTTGGAGACAGAGCTGCTGGGTTGACTTCATAACCTTCCTTATGTGGTGCACTAAGGCACTATCTCCCTCACGCTCATTCATACTTTATTTAGTGGTAAGAGAGTGTTGGTTGGTTCTGTTTCTGTGTTTGTCTTTACAATCTGGGATAGAAGTTGTGGGTTTTCAACCTCATGACTGTCAATGAAAGAAAGCCATTGGAGATTGAACCTGTATCACAGAACATATGGCAATAGAGAGATAAAATATAATTAAGATCTATAATGAATGAAAATTATACATTTAATCTTTTGAGAGAAATGATGTACAATAGTGATTTCAAAAGATTTTAATGAGATAAGAAATCACTAATGTAGAAAGAAGTTTGATTTTCTCCTAAAACTCACTGCACATATAAAACAATATGTTTGTGCCTAGTGATAATAGAGTTATTAATATGACGACTCTACTAGTTCATATTAAACCTCTAACTTCAGTTAGAGTGCCATACCATGTCCTTGACGATTGTTTGAGTAGTACACTAGTTCATACCAACCTGAAGTGAGATTGTTAAGAAGAGATTGCATTGTCCAATAGATCTGCAACTGCAAAGTCCATGAACTGTGGTGCATTGACTTCCTCTTTTGACTCACCAACCAGGAGTACACTTGTACACATCTTACTAGAGTCCAATTCCAAGTACAATGTGCATCAGGTGCCTGATATGTCGTAATATTCTCAAGTCTCGTCACTTGTGCTATATGTTAGGTCCTGCTTCCTGATAATAACCTAGCACAATATACACATTTTCAATGATAACATTTCCAGCTTGCAAACAGCCATATCCCTCAGTTAAACCTTTGATGTTATCTCCAAAGGTAACCACTGGGCCAGCTTTCTCAACCACATTTGATAGCAGGGCTCTATCTCCGGTCATATGTCTTGACGATCCACTGTCAAGAATCCACACTACCGGTTCAACCTGTTTACTGCCCTGCACTACAAATGGATTAGACCTTCTTTGGAACCCAAAATTGATTGAGCCCGGCATACTTGTAGAATTGACCTTTGTCAGGCAAAATAACATTCTTAACTTTAATGGTCTCAACTTTCTCAATGACTGAATATTTGACCTTGTAAACAGCCTTAACAAATTTCTGTTTAGGCTTAGGCACAAATGTTTCCTTTTTAGCCTTAGAAGGACTAGCAGTCTTAGACCTATAATGCTTCTTATTATTCACATGCTAACCGAGGAGTAGTCTTATCACTAGAAACATGCTTACCATTAAAATAAGCATACATCAACTTGAAAGCACAAGACATACAATTAGGAACACCACATGCTTTATGAGAGGGATTAACAGCTGGAAATTTATGCATGGTAGACATGGCATTTTTGTTATCCAACTCATGTGACTCTGAGTTAGTCTCAGTTGCTTTCACAACTTTGACTGAAACTTTTGACACACTTGACTTGGAAACAACCTTCTCATTAGCATGATCTTCAGCACATATCTCTTCTTAAATAATAGAGGAGGTCGCATCAAATGGTTCGACAATTGATGCTTTATAGAGGGGATTATCAACACCCCTAAGCACATGTCGTACTTCCCTACCTTTAGCACATACATGAGGAGGGGAGTTTATGCCTAATTCTCCAATAGCAGCATTGTAATCATAACCTATTCCAGATGTTTGATTAACAACTTGCTTACTGTAGAACTCTTTAGCCTTCGAATAAGAATTGAAGTAGGCTTTAACCTTAGTCTCAAGACCGGTGATCTTGTAGATGAGAATAGTTTCGAGTTGTCTATAACAGTTAACTCTATTCTCTAGAAAAGATAGTTGTTCTTTTAACTTGTCTTGATTAATGTGCACAAGTCTTAATTCATTGACCTCTTTCTCAAGGTCTTTGATCTGTTGACTTAACAGTTCATTGTCACGACGAGCACAATCTAAGGAACCTCCTAGATGATAAACTAATTCAGCATCAGTAAATTTTACCTCTTTTCTTGACGATGAAGCTTTTTCATCAATAGCCATAAGAGCAAGATTCCCTTCTTCTTCATCTTCACTATCAGTATCATCCCAGCTTCTTCCCTTTGCTAGATAAGACCTTTCAGAGTTACTCTTCTGATTTGAATCATAAGAGTTCTTCCTTACTTGCTTTGGCTTCCTGCATTCTGTGGCAAAGTGTCCCAACTCATTGCAGTTATAGCATCTAATGGTGCTCCGATCAACCATCCCTCTTTTGTATCCACCACTAATGGTGTAAAAGGATGAAGATCCACCTGTCTGGAATCTGTTATAGTTGGACTTGTACTTGAACTTGGGATTTCTCTTGAATCTGACATTGGAGAATCTCTTGACAATCTGGGCCATTGACTCATCTTCTAATTGCTCCAGCTCTTCCAAGGAGTAAAAATTATCACTGGATTGATTTGTAGTAGGAGGATCATATTCTGTTACTAATATATTTTCCTCAACCTTGGAATACTGTACCATTCTCTCTGACTGTTGAGATTGTTGTTGTTGTTGTTGGCCTTCAGCTACTAGAGCAGTAGGTGTGCTGACCACTCTATCTTTCCCGTAGACTTCGTTCTGATGAATCTGCTCCAACTCATAGGTTTTTAACACACCATAGAGTCTATCCAAAGAAATCTCACTCAGATCTCTAGCTTCTCTTATGGCAGTGATTCTATGTTCAAGATGAGTTGGCAGTGTTAAAAAGAACTTTTTGTTGACCTCCCCGATTGAATAATATTTTCCATTTATGTTCAGGTTGTTGATCAATGCATTGTACCTCTCAAACACTTCAGTAATTCCTTCTCCTGGATTGGATTTAAAATGTCCATTCTCAGAGGTTAGGATCTCCAACTTGTTCTCCCTAACTTCCTATGTGCCTTCATTAATCACCTCAATAGTTTCCCACATGTGTTTGGAATTTTTACAGTTCATCACATGTCTGTTCATCAAGGGATCAAGGGAATCAATTAAAATTAATTGAAGGCTGGCATCCAAGGAGGCTTCTTCTTTTTCAGCAGGAGGAAAATCCTCAGGCTCTTTTGCATAGATTCTAGCTTTGGTAATCACAACATCATCTACTATCACCTCTGGTTCAATAACCATCGGAATTTTTGGACCCTAATTTAACAAGTTCAGATATTTGGGATTTGCAACTTGTAAAAACAAGAGCATCTTCTTCTTCCACATAATATAGTTTTCTTTATCAAATAGTGGAATTTTAACGGTTCCAACTTTTTGTGAAGTCATTATGAATTTTTGAATAAATAAAAATTCAAGGAGTTGAAAAATCACAAAAGTCTAGGATCTTGATTTGTTCGTTAATGAGAAGACTCTGATACCAATTGTTAGGTCCTAATGTGTTTGTAGAAGGGGGGTTTGAATACAAACTATACCGTATAATCGAATTTAGTGCGGAATAAAAATTGAAACAAAATTCAAGTTAAATAAAAATATTATTAATTTTGAAAGGTGTTACAACAACGGTATCGATTACAAGGGATTAATCTCAAATTAATTATCACAAATCTAGAATAAATTCGACATAAACTTTTTCTATTTTTGCAATAAAAAGAATCAAATGTTAAACGCAATTTGAGAATAAGTTCTAGGGATTTTGATCCACTAGATAGTTACACAAGAACAAGAGAATGTTTTATAGTGGTTTGGATTTAACTTTAATAACTAGAATTTGTTGATCTTGAATTTGCAACAATGAGATGAAATATTTGTGCTCTGCTTTTCTTTTGTTCTTGAGTTGTTGACTTTTATTGTGTGTTTTTTGAAATGTCTGCTGCTTCGATTCTTTTATATTTCAATCAACAGAATCCACTTGAACTGGCAAGATAATCGGCAAGATAATTGAATGAACTGGCAAGACTATCAACAAGATAATTGATTGAACTAGCATGACAATCTGTTGAACTAGTAGAACTTTCGGTATGACAATCTATTTGAGCTGGTATGACTTTCGGTATGACAATCTGATTGTCATACTAGTTCAAATGATTGTCTTGCTGAATTAATTATGAATATTAATTCAAAATCAATTCTGAAAATTCCTAATATTAATTCAAAATTAATTAATCAATTAATTCAATTAATAAATAAATTAATCTTTGCAGATATAATTTATTTTCTTAATTAAACTATATGACTTAATTAATTAATAGAGAATTCATACTACTCTTTAACAACAACCATTCTTCTGAAAATCTTCTGAAAATCACTGTCAATTATGAATCAATTCCACCACTTCAAAGTTGACACTCGATGTACTGTCTGGTTTATGAGTGACTAACTTCCGTGACGTTTCTTCATGTCTTGACTTTGATAACTTGATCTTCTTCAGACTAAATCCCTGTAACTATTTGATACCCTGACAAGATCTCTGTCACTTGATTAAATCCACAATCTTGATTTATCACTGAGGCTTGATCAATTTCTTGAACTTCTTCCAGTGAAGTAATTCCTCAAGTCTGTAGATGAACCTTGTTTCTGAATCCTTTGACAGATGTTACTTTGAGAGATCTCTTTGATGATAAAACCACTATTTACTTGTTACATTCTTATTTGAGTTGAGTTAAATTCTCGAATAAACAAATAGGCTATGACATATGCCTTTCACTTAAAATCTCACAACTATCTGCAACAAAATATTAACAATATATCATTGACCGATACTTGTCCAGTACTTTAGATACCAATAATTATGTTGCATACTATTTTAATATAATTAAAAAAAAATATCAATGAATTAAATACCAAATATCTATCAAAGAGATTTCAGCATTCAATTTCATATATCATACAATTCTTAACTCCTAACAACTGTACTACCTCAAACAATATTTATAATTACAAGAAGTACAAATAAAAACTTATATAAATATAGCAAAAATACATAAAATATTTACAAGTTCAATGATAACATTACCAGCTTGCAAATAACCATATCCCTCAGTTAAACATTTGTTGTTATCTCCAAAGGTAACCACCGGGCCAGCTTTCTCAACCACATTTGATAGCAGGGCTCTATCTCCGGTCATATGTCTTGACGATCCGCTGTCAAGAATCCACACTACCGGTTCCACCTGTTTACTGCCCTGCACTACAAATGGATTATACCTTCTTCGGAACCCAAACTTGATTGGGCCCGGCATACTTGTAGAATTGACCTTTGTCAGGAAAAATAACATTTTTAACTTTAATGTTCTCAACTTTCTCAATGACTGGACATTTGACCTTGTAAACAGCCTTAACAAATTTCTGTTTAGGCTTAGGTACAAATGTCTCCTTTCTAACCTTAGAAGGACTAGCAGTCTTAGACATATCATACTTCATATTATTACATGCTGACGAGGAGTAGTTTTATCACTAGAAACATGCTTACCATTAAAATAAGCATACATCAAATTAAAAGCACAAGACATACAATTAGGAACACCACATACTTTATGAGAGGGATTAACAACAGGAAAATTATGCATGGTAGACCTGGCATTTTATGACACACTTTACATGGAAACAACCTTGGCATTAGCACGATCTTCAGCACGTATTTCTTTTTGAATAATAAAGGAGGTCTCATCAAATGGTTCAACAATTGATCCTTTATAGAGGGGTTTATCAACACCCTTAAGCACATGTGGTACTTCCCTACCTTTAGCACATACATGAGGAGGGAAGTTTATGCTTAATTCTCCAATAGCAGCATTATAATCAAAACCTATTCCAGATGTCTGATTAATAGCTTGCTTACTGTAGAACTCTTTAGCCTTTGAACAAGAATTAAAGTAAGTTTTAACCTTAGTCTCAAGACCGATGATCTTGTCTTTGAGAATAGTTTCGAGTTGTCTATAACAGTTAACTCTATTCTCTAGAAAATATGCTTGTTCTTTTAATTTGTCTTGACTAATGTGCACAAGTCTTAATTCATTGACCTCTTTCTCAAGGTCTTTGATCTGCTAACTTAACAGTTCATTATCACGACGAGCACAATCTAAGGAACCTCCTAGATGATAAACTAATTCAGCATCAGTAAATTTTACCTCTTTTCTTGACGATGAAGTATTTCCATCAATAGCCATAAGAGCAAGATTCCCTTCTTCTTCATCTTCACTATCAGTATCATCCCAGCTTCTTCCCTTTGCCAGATAAGCCCTTTCAGAGTTACTCTTCTGATTTGAATCATAAGAGTTCATCTCGTAATCATAAGTTTGGATATCCCTACGACCGTCATCTCCCGCATAGATATCTCTTCCAGCTCGGTCATACATGTGAGTATCCCTATAGCCACGATAATTGTCGCGGCTATAGCCGTCCAAGTATCTACCCCGGCCTCTGTCTCTTCCCCTCTACTGGGGTCTTCTCCAACGATCACTTTCATAATCTCGATCATACCGGTCCATCGATCCACGATGAGGAGCTCTCTCATGATCGCGGTGCCGCTCCTGATTCTCAGTGGGATTCAAGGGCACACGCGTTGAACCATGGGGCATCACATCTCCGCGATCGGCATCTCTTTGCCATTCCAAAAGTAACATCCTTAGATCATCATCTCCTAAAAGGATCCCACACAATCCTTCAATGCAGTGAAACCTCGTTTCTCATTCGCTGGCATAGATTCCGCTTTCCAGCTTTCCTCCAGAGTTCGCCCGGATCGGTGTGGGTGAGTGATTACTCGGTTATTTGCCCACGACATCTCCCGCCCATCGGTATCTTCATCCACAAGTTCAACAATCGGGGTTTTCCCACAGCACCTCTCGCCCATCGGTATCTTCATCTACAAGTTCAACGATCGGGGTTGTATCGTTGAAGTAATTCAGACGTCGCGGCATTATTGCCACACATTCACCTCGGGATTGGCCACGGCCAACCGGAGCATCCCTCTCAATCATGGGAGATTTTCCATATGCATGAGTAGAGTGGTTAAGACGAAGGCCTCTCCTTGTCTTACGTCATTCCACCGTGCTCAACCTTGAGTCGAAGCCGTTCAAGGCATCACCCATGCGATAGAGTTGTTCCAACAAATCCGCGTTGCTAATCAAGACTGGTGGTTGGCCACTGACATTCAGGGTTGGACGATCCACCAGAGTAGGAATGTAGGGTTCATCATAGCCCTGCTCATGGTAGAAAGTGGTTCTTATTTTTAAATCATTGTCATTTTGTTCTACAGCCGAGGGCTTTGATTTCGAAATAAGAAATACTTGTCTATTACATAAAGATGTGTACATTGAATTAGAATCGAAAGGTCGTTACGTGCTATAGCCGTGGGCCGTTGGAGACTGATTCAATTGTACGAGATGTTGGGTTAGACTTGACTTAGAATATTCTGAAAATTATGAATAAATTCCACCACTTCAATGTTGACACTCGATGTACTGTCTGGTTCATGAGTGACTAACTTCTGTGATGTTTCTTCATATCTTGACTTTAATAACTTGATTTTCTTCAGATTAAATCCCTCTAATTAATTGATACCCTGACAAGATCTCTGTCACTTGATTAAATCCATAATCTTGATTTATATCACTGAGGCTTGATCAATTTCTTGAACTTCTTCCAGTGAAGTAATTCCTCAAGTTTGTAGATGAACCTTGTTTCTGAATCCTTTGACATATGTTACTTTGTGAGATCTCTTTGACGGTAGATCCACTATTTACTTGTTACATTCTTATTTGAGTTGAGTTAAATCCTTGAATAAACAAATAGGCTATGACATATGCCTTTCAATGGGTGATCGTCTAGCTCAAATTGATTTATATGGACTTTTCTTGACCTAAAATTGATGACATTCAGTCAAGCATTATTCATCCGGTTATTGAGGCCAATAATTTTGAAATCAAGTCGGGCACTATTCAGATGGTGTAGAATTCTGTTTCTTTCGGAGGGGCTGCGACTGAAGATCCCAACATGCA
Organism: Apium graveolens; assembly: GCF_009905375.1. NCBI lineage: Eukaryota > Viridiplantae > Streptophyta > Magnoliopsida > Apiales > Apiaceae > Apium > Apium graveolens. The sequence goes on from NC_133654.1 coordinate 5,595,767, forward strand.
TATCAAGAATTTTGTCGAGATCTGTAGTACTTTCAAATATAATGGTGTCACTGATGAAGCTATCAAGCTGAGGCTTTTCCCATTCTCTTTGAGGGATAAAGTTAAGGACTGGTTACATTCTTTACCAGCTGGGTCCAACACTACTTGGGAAGATCTTGCGCAAAAGTTCCTGGTGAAGTTATATCCAATGGCCAAAACTGCAGCTATGAGGAGTGCTCTTACTCTGTTTGCGCAGCAACAAGGAGAATCTATGTGCGAAGCTTGGGAGCGCTACAAGGAGATGTTGAGAAAGTGTCCACATCATGGTATGCCTGACTGGATGGTGATCACTGGTTTCTACAATGGTTTGGGGGTCCAATCTCGACCCATGCTCAATGCAGCTTCTGGAGGCGCCTTGTGGGCTAAAAGCTATACTGAGGCCTATAATCTCATTGCATATGGCTGCAAACGAGTATCAAAACTCAACTCAAAGGATGATGCCTGGGAAAGTAGCAGGTATTCTGGAAGTCGATGCAGTTACAGATATTACAGCGCAGCTCAAGGCGCTGTCTATGAAGGTCGATTATTTAACCAACTATGGCGTAAATCAAATAGCCAGTGTCTGTGAGCTTTTTGTAGGCTCTCATGCTATGTATCAGTGTTCTCTTGTTAATGAATTTGTTCAGTATATGAACAATTTTTAGAGACCGTAGCAGCCTGTGCCCGCTACTTATCATCCTAATAACATAAATCATCCCAATTTCAGCTGGAGCAATAATCAAAATGTTGTTCAGCAACCATATCAGAAAGCTACAAATAAACAGTTTAATCCACCTGGATTCCAGCAACCTCAGCAATTTGCTCAAAGGCAACCATATCCTCAACAAGGAGATGTTGCTCCACCTTCAAGTGCTGATTTCGAGGAGTTAAAGCTGTTATGTAAAAGTCAGACTGTTTCTATCAAGACCTTGGAAAATCAAATTGGACAAATAGCCAATGCCTTGCTCAATCGTCAACCTGGCACACTTCCCAGTGATACTGAAGTGCCAGGTTGGAAGGAAGCTAAAGAGCAAGTCAAATCTGTCACCTTAAGGTCTGGAAAAGTTGATGATGCTGAAAAAGAAAAAGATGTAGAAGTTGAAGTTGTAGATGAAGAAGGAATACAAAGAAAGAAAGAGGGGGAATCAAGGAAGACTACTGTTGAACACACTCTGCCTGAGGGTAATACAGGGGAGAAACAGCTCTATCCTCCACCACCTTTTCCTAAGTGATTACAAAAACAAAAGCTGGACAAGCAATTTGGTAAGTTTCTGGAGGTGTTCAAGAAACTTCACATCAACATACCTTTCGTTGAGGCTATTGATCAAATGCCTAGTTATGCGAAATTTATGAAAGGTATTCTTTCAAGGAAGGTGAAACTGGATGATCTTGATACCGTTGCTCTAACGGAAGAGTGCAGTGCCGTGCTGCAACAAAAGTTACCTCCAAAACTTAAGGATCCAGGTAGCTACACCATTCCTTGCACCATTGGCAAGTTGTCATTTGACAAGTGCCTTTGCGATTTGGGAGCAAGCATCAATCTGATGCTGTTGTCTATCTTCAAAAAGCTGAATTTGCCTAATCCGAAGCCCACCTACATGTCTCTATAATTAGCTGATCATTCGATTACATACCCACGAGGCATTATGGAGGACGTGCTAGTAAAGGTGGACAAGCTCATCTTTCCAGCAGATTTTATCATTCTGGATTTCGAGGAAGATAAGAAGATTCCCATAATCTTGGGAAGACCTTTCTTGGCTACAGACTATACCTTGATAGATGCGCAAAAAGGTGAACTCACTATGAGGGTGCAAGATCAAGATGTGACATTTAATATGTTCAATGTGATGAAATTCCCTACGAAAGATGAGGAGTGCTTCAAGGTGGATTTGGTCAATTCTGCAATTACTTCAGAACTTGATCATGTGCTAAGGTCTGACGCATTAGAAAAAGCCTTATTGGGGGATTTTGACAGTGAAGATGATGATGGCAATGAGCAGTTACAATATCTAAATATTTCTCCTTGGAAACGTAAGCTAGACATGCCATTTGAATCTCTTGGAAATACTGATCTCAAGAATGCTGAGGGAAAGCTCAAACCATCTACCGAGAAAGCACCTACTTTGGAGCTTAAACCATTGCCTGAACACTTGAGGTATGTTTTTTTAGGTGATGCATCTACTTTGCATGTTATTATTGCATCTGACTTTTCAGGTAGTGATGAGGACAAACTCTTGAGGATTCTGAGACAATTCAAATCAGCCATTGGATGGACTATAGCATATATAAAAGGGATCAGCCCTTCATACTGCATGCATAAAATTCTGCTAGAGGAAGGTAGCAAGCCGAATGGTGAGCAACAACGAAGGCTTAATCCTATCATGAAAGAAGTGGTGAAGAAAGAAATTCTAAAATGGCTGGATGCAGGAATCATATATCCTATTTCTGATAGTTCTTGGGTGAGCCCCGTGCAATGTGTACCTAAGAAAGGAGGAATTACTGTGATAGCAAATGAGAAGAACGAGCTCATCCCCACACCACTCGAACATTCACATAATGGAGGGTATGCATGGACTACAGGAAGTTGAATAAAGCTACGAGGAAGGATCACTTCCATCTTTCATTCATTGATCAGATGCTTTTTAGGTTGGCTGGTCATGAGTATTATTGTCTTCTGGATGGCTCTTCGGGCTGCAATCAGATTTGCATTGCACCAGAAGATCAAGAGAAGACTACTTTCACTTGTCCATTTGGCACGTTTGCTTTTCGCAGAGTTTCTTTTGGCTTATGTGGTGCACCTGCCACTTTTCAGAGATGCATGATGGTTATATTCTCTGATATGATTGGAAATAATGTCGAAGTGTTCATGGACGACTTCTCCGTCTTTGGGCATTCGTATGATGAATGCTTGAATAATCTCCGTTTGGTGCTCAAAAGGTGTGTTGAGACCAATCTGGTGCTCAATTGGGAAAAATGTCACTTCATGGTGCAACAAGGCATCATTCTTGGGCATAAGGTCTCTAGTAAAGGTCTTGAGGTGGATAAAGCCAAGGTGGGCGTCATTGAAAATCTTCCACCACCTATTTCTGTGAAAGGAATCCGTAGCTTTCTTGGTCATGCAGGTTTTTATCGGCGTTTCATCAAGGACTTCTCTAAGATATCTAATCCGTTGTGCAATTTGCTCGAGAAAGATGTGCCTTTCAAATTTGATGATGAATGCTTGGCAGCATTCGAGACTCTCAAGAAGAGTTTAATCACCGCATCAGTTATTACGGCACCCGATTGGAGAGAACCTTTTGAGATGATGTGTGATGCAAGTGATTATGCAGTGGGAGCAGTTCTTGGGCAGCGAAAGACTAATATCTTTCATGTGGTCTACTATGCTAGTAAGACGCTAAATGTATCCCAACTGAACTACACCACTACTGAGAAGGAGCTATTGGCTATAGTTTTTGATTTTGAAAAATTTCGATCTTATCTACTTGGAACAAAGGTGACAGTGTTCACTGATCACGCTGTCATCCGCTATCTGGTCTCAAAGAAGGATTCAAAGCCTAGACTTATTCGTTGGATTCTCTTACTACAGGAATTCGAGTTAGAGATCAACGATCGAAAAGGTACTGAAAATCAAGTAGCTAACCATCTCTCTAGATTGAAGAATCCTAATTCTACTTCACATGATAAGACATTGATCAACGAATCTTTTCCGGATGAGCAGTTGTTCGTAATTCAAGAGGAAGAGCCATGGTTCGCAGACATTGTGAACTATCTTGTTAGCAATATAATGCCTCCTAATATAAATGCGGATCAAAAGAAGAAGTTTCTGCATGAGGTGAAGTGGTACATGTGGGATGAATCATATTTGTTTAGACAGGGAGCTAACCAGATCATCAGGAGATGTATCCCATTATGTGAGACGGAGGGGATATTACGAGACTTTCATTCCACAGCTTATGGTGGACATTATGGTGGTGAAAAGACAGCAGCTCGTATTCTTCAAGCAGGCTTTTTCTGGCCTACGTTATTTTAGGATGCACATTAGTTCGTTTTAAGGTGTGATCGTTGCCAAAGAGTTGGGAATCTTTCCAGAAAGGATGAGATGCCTTTAAATGTGCTACTTGAAATTGAGGTCTTCGATGTTTGGGGAATCGATTTCATGGGACCATTTATCTCGTCCTGCAATAATCAGTACATCTTGCTGGCAGTCGATTATGTCTCGAAAAGGGTAGAAGTCAAAGCTCTACCGACTAATGATGCAAAGGTAGTGTTGAGTTTTCTTCAGAAGCAGATATTCACATGGTTTGGAAGGCCACAAGTTATCATAAGTGATGAAGGGTCACATTTCTGCAATCGTAAGTTCACTTCTATGATGCAATGCTACAATGTGAATCATCGCATTGCTACTGCCTATCATCCGCAAACTAATGGTCAAGTTGAAGTGTCTAATAGAAAGATCAAGCGCATTCTAGAGAAAGTCGTTTGTCCGTCAAGGAAAGATTGGTCTTTGAAGCTCGATGAAGTTGTTTGGGCTTATAGAACAGCATACAAGACTCCACTTGGGATGTCCCCGTTTCAACTTGTCTATGGTAAGGGATGTCATTTACCTGCGGAGCTTGAGCATAAGGCTTATTGGGCGTTGCAGAAGTTAAACCTTGATCTAGGTGCAGCTGGGAAGAAGCGAATGCTTCAGTTAAATGAACTTGATGAATTTCGACTTCAAGCGTATGAAAACAATAAAATGTACAAGGAAAAGGTAAAAAGGTGGCATGACAAGAAGCTATCACTTAAGTCATTCGTGTCGGGGCAACAAGTTCTTCTATTCGACTCTCGTCTCCGACTTTTTCCTGGAAAGTTGAAATCAAGGTGGTATGGACCATTTATCGTCAAAACTGTGTTTTCACATGGAGCGGTGGAGATTTTTGAGAACGATTCGGGCCAAGCATTCAAAGTAAATGGTCAGAGATTGAAGCACTATTATGGGGATACGGAAAACCGTGAAGTGGTTAGTGTCATTTTATTGTCAAATTGATCGCATAACTCCACGCCAAGCTAATAAAGTAAAAGAAGCGCTTCTTGGATGGCAACCCAAGATATGAGACCATAGGATACCTTAGAATATAGTACTTTATCCAAAAACCCAAAAAAAATTACAGAAAAAAATATTTCCAGTAGCCTAGCATGTGCCCGCGTGCTAGGAGCGCGCGCCCGCGTGCTAGGAGCGCGCGACCACGTGCCAGCAGGCGACCGCGTGCGACCCTGACCTTTGAAAAATCGTTTTTCAGCCTAAAAAAAACAAAACAAAAAAATTCACAAAAAAATATAACCCATTAACCCACGATTTTCCCCATACCTTGCCACAATCCCCACTCCTAATCAAATTCTAACCCTAATATTGCCCTATAAATACATACAACCTCTCCATACACATCCCACACACTTTCAAATCTACAAAATCTCTCCTACACACCCAACACAAACTCTCTAACTCTTATTCTCAGTTCTCATGGCCCCAAAGAGATCACGAACTGTGGGTAGCAGCTGCACCAATCCGACTGCTACTGATTCTTCGAGGAATACTGCTGCGAGGCCCCGAATGTTTGATAGGGCTGCTGAAGAAGAGTACGCCAAGCTTCTGACTAAGCCTATTATGAGGGAGAGGGGGTTCTTTCCATCAGGGAGGGATGGTGAGTTGCTGTCGATGATTGCTGGGAAGGGATGGATTATATTCTGCCAGTCAACTGAGGCGGTTCCGATGAGTATCGTTCGCGAGTTCTATGGGAACGCCAAGGCCGACAAGAATGGGTTTTCTGTTGTTCGTGGGCTTACTGTTGACTATCATCCCGAGGCGATTCGCCGTGTGATTGGACAGTGACAAAGGGAACCACTTGAGGAGAACTGGAATTCAAAGGCCCCTGAGGACTTTGATTTGGACTTGATTGTTGCTACTCTCACTCAGCCGGGCACATTATGGAAGTTCAAAAAGGGATCCAACGATTATCATACTTTCCCTGCTACCGCGATGAACAGGTATGCTCGTGCTTGGAATGCGTTTATATGTGATAATATTCTTCCTTCTTCGCATGCACATGAGGTTACTGTGGAGAGGGCGTGGTTGTTATGGGGGATTCTGAAAGATGACCATATGGACCTTGGTGAGTACATCTACCAAGGGATTTTGAAGTTTTTGAGAGGGAAATCGCAATACTCTATCCCGTATGCCTCTATTATCACAAAGCTTTGCACGGCAGTTGGAGTCCAGTGGTCTTCTTATGAGCAGCTGCAGATGTCGATCGCTCATATTGATTCATCGACTTTGAATGCGATGCAGGAGTGGACAAGTGGAGAGCCCGAGCTACATGGTTTGGGGTATCGGTTTGATCACCTTCCAGGAGGAGTTCCAGCAGCTGGTGCTACCATGGCTAGGCTTAGGAAGAGGCAGGCTCTTCGAGAGCCCAGGGAGTAAATGGTTCGGGATTGGCTGATGTCCAGTTCAGGAGGCTTTCGAAGAGGATGGATGCGATGTATGAGTCGTAAAGTCGGTTTGCGGAGGAGCTCACCCAAGCACTTGGGACTGCATTTAGAGGCCTTGGAGCTAACATCCAGTGGCCCGTTTTTGGTGAGGATTCTGTTTATTCACCTCCTGACACTCCACCCTCTGAGGGTGATGATTATGATTCGTATGAGTAGGTATACCATGTGTTCCTTTCTATTACCTTCATTGGGGACAATGAAGATTTTAAGTTTGGGGGTGGTAGTTAAGGGACGTATTTGTGTGTGTGTCATGTAGTCGCATATTCATGATAGTTTAGTTCATATAGTTGCATATTTTTTCCATATAGTTTTTTTTATTTATAGCTTTATTTATCATGTCATATAGCTCATGCATATACCATGATCCCTATAGCTCATACATATACCATGATCCCTTTGTGTTGCTTTACCGATTAATATGTGATATTGATGCGAGTGTAGTGATAGCGTTAGAGTGCTGTTGAATTTTGTTGGGTTGATATGCATGCTAGAAACACTTGTAATTTCACTAAGTTTTAGAGTATGTTTTTGGACTAGATCGTTGTCATGATTTGATGGTTTTTGAGGTTAATCTATTACTTATACTTAGAATGCATGCTAGGCTCTTAATGATAAAAGATATGAAAAGATAAAAATTGGAATTCATTGCTAGTTGTGGCTAGGCGTCAAATGGCTAGTAGCTGGCTCGTATTGTATACGAGTAGTCTAGGGTTGAGCAAGATGGAGCGAAACGCACTTGCTCAGAAATTGAAAAAAAAAATTATATGTGTGAAAAAAAAAAGAAAAAGAAAAAAAATGGTTTAATGCACAATTGATCACGAGTGGGCTCTTTGGTATTCGAGTTATTAAGTTCTTAGGGGACTTTGGGCCTAGTGACCTAAGGATTTTATAGTCTGGGATTCGCTAACCTAACGCTCGCTAAATGGGTACCATTGCATAAGTCTTTTGTGGACCTCACTCATTGCACGATCAAATAAGCATTTGTTTTATGTGTTGAATAAAAGGATGATTCCGTAATAAACTCCAATAATCTTGTAGTGTTATAAGTCATTTTGTATCTAGAATATATTCTTCGTATAAGCGTGTGATTGCCTTGAGGATAACTAAGTTATGGTGACTGATCTAGTTTCGGAGCATATCTGTTAAGCATTCGCATACACCACGTTTCTAGTTGTATGTTAGCTTGTGTGATTTGATTGATCTTTAGTCGCCTAATTGCATTTGTTGATATTTCATGTGTCGGTTGGTTTAGTCATCGTGAGGGGATCGCTGCACTCATCTAGTTGCATTCATGCATATTTTATTCTGAGTTTGAGTCTGTGATGCTTGAGGACAAACATCGATTCAAGTTTGGGGGTGTGATAAGTGACATTTTATACCACTTAGAGCATCTCATAACAGTTTGAATTGGTGTCTTGGACTCAAGTATTTTGTGTATTTGACGCGTTTTCTAGTGTGTTTCCATTTCAGGGTATAACTTGCTTAGATAGGTGGTTTTCATCAAATAAAGCTTAAGAAAGTGCTTGGAATCAGTCTAGGGGTGATGAGCGAAGAAATCAACAAAAACAGGAGCAAAATAGGGAATTTTCCAGAAAGGTAGCACGTGACCGCGCGCCAGGAGCCGGCGACCGCATGCCAGCAAGCGGCCGCGTGGAGACAGCAGGCGACCGTGTGCGTGCGGAATTTCAGAAGCTGGATTTTATTAATTCAAGTACAATTGGGCTTCTTTTGGTGTGGTGACTCCTGGACGCTTATATAAACCTTATGGGAAGACGTTTTCATAATCAAGAGCGAAGGCAAGAAGATTGAGAAGACCATTTTAGCACGCAACAACGAAGACGAGGAAGCATTCGTTTATCTTGTGATTCTTTTAATTTGTTGTAACAGTGGATGCTAGTTTTCTTTATGCTTTGAACCTTAATACTCTTGTGACGTACTTCTTTATTTATAAGTATTTTTATTAGCCTTATATCGTTGTGTTATTATCATGCTTCCATATGAACTCATGGTGATGATGAGTTCAATCATGGGCTAATCGTGATCATGGGATTCTAACGTATTTACTATGGAATTCTTTAGTTAATTGTCTAATACCTTGGTATATGGTGATTGTATGATATCTAGTATATGTTGTGCTTATTCGTCTTATATGCGTCGCGAACATGTAAGATAGCTTGTTAATCTCTTGTGAAGCGACAGTAGATCTTGAGATTTAGAACTTGCCATGCTAGCATAGGTTTATGTATTGTATGCATGATTAATGGGTAACTCTAACCGTTTTACTTGTCCTGTGTAATCATCATGAATAACTTGCGCTTAAATCGTTATGTTGTCAAATTCTGTAGACATATAGGGTCTCAACATAATTGATACCTATTCAACTTCTATCTAAATTGTGGATGCTTGGTAGAATGGTATTCGTACAACGAAAATTGGCGTTTATCAGTTTCGTGTTGTTCGATTAATATCATCACCATTACATGCTAAGGTTAATAACAATAACTATTGAATGAAGCAGTAATGAAGTTAGGATCTCATGTGTGTTTTATATTATTAATTCAAGTATTTAATTCTCGTAGTTAATATTAGTTAACCAATCTTAATTGTTATTATCTTGGCATTGAAGAATAAGCATACATCGGTGAGTATGTGTTAATTAAATATAATTAATCAGAGTCTCTGTGAGAACGAACTAGAAATCATTCTATATTACTTGCGAACGCGTATACTTGCGTGAATTATTTAGCGCATGCTTTGTGCCTAACAGTTTAATAAGATAAAAATCTATAAATAGAACTTATATTGATCAATTTGTCAAAGGAAATTCTGGATTTCTGCGAGGCACTGCAGTTCTTAACACACCGTTCCAACAAAGGCTTAGTGGAGTTGATTCTTCACACCAAGTCGAGAGAACATCAGCAGGTCATTTCATATGCCAGTCACCGATATTTTCCATAAGAACTGGAACTTTCTCTTTGTATAATTATACAGTGGTGGTATCTGATTTTATTTCGAACAATTTATAGTCAAAGTTAGTTAACCATATAAGTTAACATGCTATAGTCTCTTGACTTACAAAATATAGATTAACCAACAAGAATTTCTTATCAGAAGTAATTTTAAACATGTGTATGTGTACATGGGAAGGGCCTGTATCTACTTGAAAGGCTAGAAAATCCATTTGTCCTAGAAGCATTTTCTACAACTATTTGAGAATTCTGATCATTATTTTAATATCACATTAACCACTATGAACATTGGTATATTTATCTTTCATCGGACATATCAAAAACATTGACAGGACAATATCAAGATCCATCACTGAGGACATTGATGCAATCTGAAGACTCTCACCGGAGTATGATTACCCATAATCTGGATTCATCAGGTTTGGATATTTAGTCATCAAAAACTTTAGCATAACGTTTTCCCATTCAAAAATTCAGTATTATTGAAACTAACAAGTCCTCAAGAATTGGTTTTATGAATTCTTTCTTATCGTTTTGTTACATACCCTAATGTAACTTTAGTAAGAGCTCCAGTTGACAGGAAAAATGAAAGTTAACAAACTCTAGGCGGTGTACCAACCCATATTCAGAAACCATCAGGTTATTAATCATTTTGCATTTTCAAGTTTATATTTAATTTTACTATGTGGCGTATTTTTTCCAATGTTAACCTAAAAATTACCAATTGAAAATCACTCATTAAACCGTGAATTTATGTAGGATCTTTTGTTCACAATATTAGAAACGCAGTTACTACTCCTCCGCATCATAACATACCATCTGGAACAACCTCACCAGGTTAAGCATAAAACTTCATAGATTTAAGAGACTACCATTTTGATGTGTACATAATGTATTAATAATTTATCTGAATTAATTAGTAGTTGTTTTATTTTCATTTTACTTGATATTAAGTTACTTTACACCGACGACTGTGAGATAAAACTTTTGATATAGTGCAAAGCCCTTTAACACAAATTATCAACAATACGCCAAAATCCCAAAATAGTCATGTTAGGTTTCAGCTCCCTGCTTTGCGGATTACACCACAGACCAATCATAATATTGGTACTGATCAACAAATCAAGGATGGTATATTCGACAAAGGTAAATTTATTATTTTCCGGATTCTAGACTAATATTTACTTATATTAGTTTGTATTTTTCTAATATATGTTTGGTGACACATGTATATAGGACGCAAGCGGTATCACCGTGGGAATGGTGACAGAAACTTAAATCAGCATGTTGTGATGAAAGAAAACATCCTTCCGAATGTTATGTCCTCTCATGATATTGGTATGTTATATATTTATTTTTATCATAGTTGTAGAATTATATTCATCCAATTCTAACATCTAAATTGATATATCCTCAGACATATCAACTCAATCCACACGCCAACATATCAATCAATCAGGTAGGACAATGATACAATCTATTGCCTCTCAGCGGAGTGTGATTACACATCAGCACCGTTCATCAGGTTTAGTAACTATCGTATATTATATTCATTTGATTGTATAGTCTGGTTATCGCATTTTAACATTGTATGTTATATTCATTTTACAATATATTCTTTCCCTTTCAATCCATTAACTACGTTTAGGTACAAGTTATTCCCAACTTCTTAATTTTTTTGCTGTTTTTTTCTCAGACACTATTGGTGCTACTATAAAAAAATCCGATTAACAGGATCAACGAAAATCATGATAAGTCTCCTGCCAGCGTAACAACGTGATTGCTGAGCCCTTCAGGTTACTGCTCACTTTACAATTTTAGTTTTTTGATTCTTTATTTAAAATGATATAATTGTTGGCCATATTTAACTAAAGTCAAAAGTTGATGATAAAAAATTGCATGTGTAGGATATACCGACCGTTCTCGTAATAACAAAGTGAAGAGTTGTCCAAAATATACCAAACAATCTGGAACGAACTCACCAGGTTTCAGTCTAACCTTGAATTAATTTATGTTTTATGGTTCAGTTACCTGATATACGAGCAATAAAAGGTCATGTTTTGTTTCAGCTTCCCGCTTCCCGGATTAAACCACGAAACAGTGGTACTTTAGAGATTGAGCAACAAATTAAGTATGATACTTTCAATAAAGGTAAATCCTATTTTTTACATCAATAAATCCAATTAAAACATTTCACATCAGTTTTCATGTCATTTTGTACACAATTTTATACACTAGTATTACTCATATTTTTATGCCTTCATTATGTTTCACCTCCTTGTCATTTACATTATTAACTACTTATAAAGTTTATTCTTTAATATTTGTTCTTTTTCAAATTAATTATACGCGCATATAATCATTGAACTTCGAACTCTTGATCTCCTCAAAATAATTCACTTCAAAGAGAACTCACTTTTTTGGTTTTAATCTTATATATAAGCTGAGTGGTCCATTTCTGCTTAGAAGCCCAACTCCGATAATAGCCCAATCCATGAACTCCATTTAATTTAAAAGCCCCATCCATTTCTAGTTAATTATCCATCTAATTTTCATTAGTCTTTCTCACTTGAACGGGCCACACTTTCGATTAACCAGCTCGTTTTAAAATATTTTATACTCACTCCGTCCCAATTCTTTACATTTAGTTTGGGCACGGAGATCAAGAAATATGTATAAAATAGTGAAAAAGAGAAAAAAAAGAAAAGTGGGTGAAGTGGTTTCCTAATGATTTTTAATGTATAAAAGGGAGATAGTGGAGTAGAAGTAGTGTGAAAAGGAAGAAAAAGTGATCAGACCCATCGATTATTTGTGGTAAATTTTGAAATGTAAATAATTGGATAGAAACATCCCAAAAAAACGAAAGTATAAAGAAAATGGTTGGATAGAGGGAGTAACTTATAAGCAAGAGTCATAAATATTTTTTTCTTATAATTTACTATACCACCGAACCAAACGGATCATACCTATCTCGAGTAAACAATATCAACTAATAATTTATTGTTAATTAGTTATCAGAATCCGCTAACATTCTCAATATTTTTTAACCACAATCATATCTGATAAGAATATTGATTTCCATCTTGAATATTTATTTACAAATATAAATATAACGAAGATAAGGCGTGTAAATGTATTTTACCACAAGAACTTAAAGATTTTAAAATTAATTTTAAATAATTATTTAAAGTTAAATGAGTTTTCAATATAAAGCTAAGATTGTTTTTTATAAAAGGAGATAAATTTTATTATTAAAAAATGTCATTCAATTTTATATATAAATTTTAATAATTTTAAATGATTTTTGTAAAATTAAATTTAGGAACCTTTTTCCCTTACGATAATATTCAGAAATCTATCGGTGAAATATTTGAACCATCCATTTCTGAACTGAACTCGTATAAACACAAGAGAAGAGGACAAAACTTAACTTTATGCATTCTCAATCTCATCACATTGATTGTCTCTTCACATGGAGCGTTCTCTTCTCATCTGCTTTAATTCACACTTCCGTCGAGGGTGTTCTAAAATACGAGAATCAAAATAATTAGTCGATAAAGATACGTGATTAAGCGGAATAATTAATTAAAAATAATTTCTAAATTATTGATATGTTTAAAAATATATAATTAATTAAGTATATGCTTATTGTATATCACTGATCATCGTACGTATAAAATTTACAATTGATTAGAATTTATATATAAATGTACAGAATTTAATAACTCGAAAAATTCAAAAATAAAAAATACATCAAATACAAAAATAACAAAGCTGTTATAGTTACACAAAATTGTAAATTGAAATAATTACAAACAAAATTCAAAACAAGCTCGACACCTACAACTACAAGCATGTCCGTGAATTAGGAGTCGTGTAAGGAGTTGTAATCCGACCCCAAAATTATTAAATATATTATTAAAATCATCAAGGTGGTGCAAGATGATTGTGATAATATTCGAAAACGTAAATTTCATTAGAAATTATACATCCTAATGATAAACTACAAACAATTTGATTACTCGTAAATTCACTCGTTAGTTATTAACGAGTACGTTTATATATATGTTAACGCCCTCTTGCTCTGGACTTTTGGAACTAGATTTGGTGGTCATGCTTTGTTCAACTGCAGGTGTGAACATAAAAATCAATTATTCCCTCTTGATACTTGCAGTTTCATATCACATCTTCATTATTAACCATGTCCAAACTGCATGTCAACTCTCCTTACTCCTCTTAAAGAACACCTTTCAGAATATGTGGATTATTATTTTGAGAAACGTTCAATACAATCATATATATATATATATGTGTTAAGACCACGTTTTTTTGTTGAAAATCACGATACCACTTATGTTGTGCAACTAAAATCTTGTATAAAAGCATTACAAAATATATTATATTGTGAATTATGTTTTACAAATATCATTATTTTATTCAAAATCTTGAATATGTGTATTGCATGTATAACATTACAAAATGTTTTACTCTACGAAACATATTTAGTTTGTCGAACATTTTTTCAAATTGGAGAACATGCATATTATACTTATCAAACTTAAATAATCTTCAACAGTTTTAATGATTTAGTGATATTCGTAAATTATACTTCACAAAATAATATATTTTATAGTGTTTTAATTGCAGAACTTAATATTTCTCCGAGGTTTCCGATAAAAATGTGGTCTCGGTAGATTTTTTTTTTTTCTCTCTCTCTCTATTTATACATATATGTTTTTGTACTTGCATAATAATGAAATAATTAGTTGAATTTTGTCGGTGCAATCAGTCTCGGATTAAAACATAATAATGTAACCTATTGATTCAAAATAAAATGAAGTTAATATCATACTAAGTATAATTCTTTTTTTATTCATCCAAACTAAAATTTAACTTTTAATTAAAATATAATATTTTTTTGTGGAAACACGTATAAATATTAATAAAACTATATTGTTCAATAAGTATCATTCTCTTTTTCAAATATCTCTTATTAAAAATAGTACGAACATATACGGGTATTAATATATCTATTATGAAATCATATCATTTAATAAATTTAAATGAGCAAATTCGATATTATAATGTTTAATAAATTTAATATCATTTAATATATATATACACACACATACATACTCCATATATATCTGATAGGGTTTCGAACATGTTGTTTTTAATCCAAAAATATATATATATATTTTTTAAATTGAATGAATTCTTTTAGTATTCACAAAATATTTTGAAGTGACACTAAAATTTTAGAAGTGATGCTTAAATATGTTAAAAATATATAATACAATTGTTATTTAATAATTAATCATACTAGTTCATTCTCTTTATAATGGTTCATTTGTTGACAATGTAAATATCTATTTCATTAGAACATCTTCAACGGTAATATAAATATCCAAAATATTCAAAGATTCAAAATATTTGAGGCAAATTATCTCAAATTCTCCTTCAAAAATAATTCAAATGATGATCCAAATTTGGATCAGTACTACTATTTACTGATCTAAATTTGATTTAATATAAAATAACAGTTACTATATTAGTATATTTTAGTTTATTAGATTTAAAATTAATTTGTGATTAATTAATTAATATTAATGATATTTTATATGTTAATTAATGAAATGAATATATTTTTCGTTAATCAAACATATAATTTTTATTTATTTTTACGTAAATTAAAAAAATTGTCTTATATTTAATTAATCTATCAAAAATAATATAAATAATTGATAATGATATTTTTACGGGCAGTTTTATGTTACTCTCTCACGTGTCACTTCACCGACTAGTTTCCATATCCTTTTAGGACAGCAAAGAAAAATAGTACAAATATTATTGCGTACGAAGAAATTTTTACAACTCAGCTAAGTTGTAACATTTTAATCTTATTGTCTGAAATATTAAAACCACTCCTTATTTGAGAACAAGAAACCCAAATTCATATCCGAGCATAAGTTTTCCAATTTTGTAAATGTGATTTATTGTCTAAAATTTGTTTCATTTACTTTCAATTAATCATTTAATGAGTTCAATAATTTATATTCTAAAAGTAGCTGGACTAAAATAAGAGGTACGTAATCTTTACAATTTTTAACATCATCTAATGTCTAATTTTTGTTTGCTTCATTATCATTCGATGAGTTTATTAATTTCTTTTCACAATAATAGTGATAACTAAAAAAATTATTTTACATAAATACATTAGAATATATTAGATATTAAAAAACCCTTCGATACCTCGGTACGAAATACAGGCTACATACTAGTTAATCTATCAAAAATAATATAATATTTGATAATAATTTAATATTAAATTTAAAAATATAGTATTGATGTATTATAATATGTAAAAGTAATTTGGGTCACGCTGTCAGAATTCGTCAGAAATTTGGATCAGAGTTTGATGGGAGATCCAAATGTAAATTTTTGAATCAAAATTGTTGGAGATGACCTTATATCTAAACACAAGTTATTTATAGTAAAATGTTAGGATTTAATAGGTTGATTTGATGGGTATAGGTTATTAGAGAGTTAAACGATGATGATCGTCAGTTGTCACGCGTTTGTCACGCATTGAGTGTAATTCTAAATTTAATGATTTCAATTGAATTAAGTGTAAATTGAATAAAAAATTATTAGCCTTATTTATATCAAATACTTTTTTAAAATTCTTACTTAATGCTTAGCGTGAGATTTATCATATTTAATTTATGGTGTATGTACACGGGCTACCATTTTATTATTAGAAATGTTATCAAATTTTAACCTTACATATCAGCATCTGGAAATGATTTTGGGAGCCCACGAACACCAAATTCGCTATGATTTTAACTACTTAACTGTCAGTTACGGTATTCGAAAATTATTATTTTTCGCAATTACTCGTAGATAAAACGATAAGGGATATGAGGGAAAGATCGAATGGGTTTTGATTGGAGTTTTCGCGCGCGTGTTGTGTGTGTCGTGTGTGTGTAGTGTGTACGTTATGTATATTTGTTTGCTGGAAACGGAGAGAAAGAGAGAGCTGGTGGAAAAAGGCGACTGTATTGGGAATAGAGGTTAAGAGGGAGAAAGAATCCAGAAAGGAGGCCACAACGATAGTAAGAGAGATTAGTGAAGTCACCGCCGATGGTGGTGGTCCAATGGTGATGATGGCGTGTTGGTGGTGAGCGAAGGGAGGAGAGCAAGAGTAAGGGAAAACGAAGAAGAAGAAGACAAGAGAAAGAGAGGGAGAGAGAGTGTGTGTGATCGAATTTTGGCTAGAATTCGAATTTCGGTTCGAATGTTAAAAAACGGGCCAGGAAGAAAGATAGATCGGTCTTTGGCTAGTAAAAATCAAAGAAGAAATCGAATATTAGATGTCGCCAGAATCTGAGCGGCCGTCGGTGGTAGCCATGGCGGTTGATGGTAGGGGAAAGTTAATGACATTATTGATGACATAATTTTGGCTTTTAATTGAAGATGGAGTTACAAAATTTAGGCAATTATTTAATTGATCATTTGAGAAATATTTTTAATTAGTGCCTTGTTTGAAGGTTTTTTTGTACCTTTTATGGGTGACATACCCATATTTGAGGGTATAATTTTGGCCTTTTAGAGAAAATCGTGGGCCAATTTGTTTGGCTTGTTTGTGTCTAACTAAAGATTTTATTTGGTTAAATTTTATTTTATTTTTTCCTTTTATGTATTATATGTACATTTGTTTATTATTATTTTCAGGTTTGTTGAAAGAGATTTAACGGGGTTCTCATATCAGACTTTAAAACTTAATTATTAACCAAGATCTCGAATTACAAAACAATTTTGATGGCATCAAAGACTACCCGCGACCGCAATTATATAGTCAGCGGCTTGAGAGTACATATTTAACTACAAATTTTGATGACATGAGTGGTTTCTTATAACTATGGAAAGATACTAGTTTTATTAGCTTTATGTATAATGTACTATATTGAGGGCACTCTTTTTCTTTCTTTCTTTTTCTTTCTTGAGCTTTTTTCCCATTGGGTTTTTTCGAGGGATATCTTTGTATGACCTTCGATTACATGATGAGCACTTTCTGAATAAAAGATATACTTTATCATTGTTTAATGTATTTTGAATACAATTCATCAATGAAATCATTGATTATTGACAAAAAAAACTGTCAGTTGCGGTATTAAGGGCATTGGGTATTACTTATAAGTCGAATTATAACTTATAAGCCCGTAACAATTTAGTGTTTGTCGATCTAACTTATAAGTCAGATTTATAATGTATAAGCTGATAAGTTGAATGTTAATAATGATGTATTTTTTCTTAACTTATTTTAATTTTTCATTTTTAGTTTTAAAATATATGTGTTATATGTTTTTAAATTTAATTCACGAATTTCGATAATTGTATTCAAAAATTATTCATTTTAGTTCATTTAAGGAAAAAAATTGACTTATAAGTAAAATTATTCAAACATCTATACATGCATGTTTGGCCACATGCCCACAACTTATAACTCATAACAAGTTATTGACGAATATTTGTCGACCCAACTTATAAGTTGATAATTTAGATGTTAAGAAGAACGTACTTTTTCTCAATTTATTTTGATTTTTTCCTGTTTTATTAATTTTAGTTTTAAAATATATGTTTTCAAATATTTTTCTAATTTAAAATTCACGATTTAAGATGAGCATATTTAAAATTATTTATTTTAGTTCATTTAAGTAAAAAAAATTATGATTTATAAGTAAAATTATCAAAACACTTATCAATACTATTATATTAAATACGAAATATTAAAAATTTGGTATGTAGTTATATGATTACTCAATCCAGGGTCGTTAGATATTTATGGTCCAGGTGAAGGGAACCGTTAGATATAATCCTAAAAATTTATGTATAAGGGAACGGAAGGTTCGAATCTCATCAACAACATATTAAATTTATAATATAATTCTAAAAAAATTTATATATATAAGGGGGTGTAAGGTTCAAATCTCATCAACAACATATAAGAATTATAATTTACATTATATAATTATAGGTACAACCATGCAATGCACGAATTATATACTAGTATAACTTATAAGTATTCGATCTATTATATAGCTTATAAATAAATTATTTATTTTAAGTCATATATTATTATTTATTTTAAGTCATATATTACTTTTTTAAAAAATATTTTTAAACGGGCGATTATTGGAAGTCACTTATAACATTTAAAGCATTTGGGCCTCTAGGATTTTTTTATAAAATTTAAATTAAATTTGCTATTTTAAAATTTCCCGAGTAGATCGTTAAGATATCTTTTATAAGTTGTTTTTGTGTATAATTGATTCCTAGTTGCCATTTAGTAAACTGCAATTAGCTCAGCTATTACGTTGGTCATTGACGATGACGAGTACTAGGCTTCCGGCGAGCTGCAGATATGTACTGCAGTTAAAATATTATTTAAAAGAGGTTTCCTACGTACATATTCAATAATACTATGAACCAAGAAACCCTTTAAAAATATATAATTATATGTAATTATTTGAATGCTTGGAAGATTAACCAGAGCAACAGATGATTAAGAAGAGTAAACATTTTGCTCCCCTTTCTAGTTCTACATAATGTATAGACGCCTCTAACAATTTGAAAGCAGTATCGTAAAAAAACGTATTAAGCGGATGCTCAAGCGGGGGCTTAAGTAGAATCGGAGGTAAAATCGTTTTGATTAGTTCAAAAAAAGATATTTAAGCGTTTAGTAAAGTTTAAGCGGGTTTAAGGGGGTTTAAGCGAAATTAAGCGGATTTTGACCGTTTAAGTTGTTTTTGACCGAATTAAATGGGGGAATAAAAATAATTAGATAAAGACAAATATTATTTTTAAAACAGGTGTAATTTGATATTTTTAAATATTTCTTATATTATTTAAATTAATTATGACTTTGTGTAAGATCTTTTTATTGATTTATTATATATGTGGATACTATCTTTTTATTCAATTTTTTTTTTAATTTTAATATATATATATAATTTTAATGATTCGCTTTTAAAACCGCTTAAGCATCCGTTTTAGCGTTTACGTGCTAAAAAGTAACCTCACCACTTAGGTCCGATTTACGCTTTTATAACACTGTTTGAAAGTAAATGATTCAAAATATCACAGTTCAACAAAATAACCCTTTATATAACGGAAAAAATATAATGTAAGCATGAATTTATTCTTCCTTCTAAAATTGTTGTTATCCTTGTTGGGCCTTAATACTGCGCATGTAAAAATTTTGAAGTAACGTGTGATACTAATGCATTTAAGAAGCATTAACGCATTTAAAACAGTTATTTATGTGATAAACGCATCACTTACATGCGTTTTCAATTTTTTTTAAAAACAAATATTTTTAAAATGAATAAAAGTGTAAGTTATAATTGCGTTTTAAAAAATACATATAAAAAAACGTTATTGAGTGAAATAAAGGACGATATTTTAACACATGTGAGATTCCGAACTTTTTCTTTTAAAATTACGATACTAAATGTCATTACACGTGTACCTTAACAAAATAATTTTTCACAACCCGATTTTTAACTTGTAAAAGCTGAGACTGGGGTTGCCATGACAGTGAATTAACAGTAAATCGGTTAAATTTTATTAATATTCATCCTGTGTTTAGGAAAATATCAACATCACATCTTAGTCATTTTCAAAATTTTAATCTGGAAATCTGTTTAATCATTACTGTTAGTGGTTAATAAGGTGAGCTTCCTACCTTGACCCAGTTGAAATTATATACCAACTGATCACAAAGCTTGGACGACTTTGACCATACTTTTCAATGGTTTTGGCTGGCCCCTTAATAGGTCCCACTGGTCCATCTCACTTGAGTATTCGGTAATTCGGGAACCGAACCGAAATATTATTTGGTAACCGAATACCAAATAAGGAGGAAAATCATAACCGATTAGTGAACCGAAATAATTTCGGTTATTTACCGAACCGAATTAATTATTTCGGTTAAAACCGAAAACCGAATTAAAAAATCGAATTACAAGAAAATTGAATTTTAAGATAAGAATTTTGCTATTTTTATTGAACAATTAATGATCTGCTTCTCCATGTTAACGGAAATTACACCTTGACAATTATCTTTTTTCAAAATATGTAGAAAAAAAGAGATGAAAAATAGCGGATAGATAACTCATAATTGAACTTAAAAAAAAGACCTGGGTTAAAAAAATAGGAAAAATAATAAAATATAATACATATATTTATATATTTATATATTTATAAATATATAAATATGTATTATAATATATATTTCGGTAATTTTAGTAATTCGGTTATTTCGGTAAAAAAAACCGAAAAAAACAAAATACTGAATAACACAAAATATCATATCCGAATTAAAAACCGAATTATTTCGGTTCGATAACCGAACCGAATTATTTCATTAATTTCGGTTCAGTATTCGGTTAACCGAACCGAATGCACAGCTCTACTCACTTGTACATATAACTTTCTTTTACCCCCACAAATCACAACACCTATACATACATCATACTTTTCTTGTATACATTTTTGCCTTTCTACTTTTCAAGCTTCCCTAAACCAAACATATCCCAAATTTCTCATGTGGGGTATTAACCTATACTGCTCATCACTTGCACTTTCCTTGTAAATACTTTTCAAACCATTCTCTCATGAATCTTCATGTACAATGTGTATGTGTGTGTAGTGTGTAGTTTGTACACACAATGACACATTAAATATATATCATGTCATCTTCAACTACAATGGTATTGTTACATATATATGAATGAAACTGTAAGCATGGTTAGTGGAGGAGAAAATCATATATAGCATATACAGGTGCTAGCTAGTTCATCATTTGATACAGAAATGGAATCCATATTTAAGCTTAGTGAAGGTGATCGGACAGCCTACCTTCACCAACTCAGCTACTCATTTGGTTGCACTTATGTTTGCCTTTGGTCTTACGTGCCTCACCCGTCTAAGTAATCCTATTGTTCTCTAGTTGCTTGATTCTACAAGTTAATTACGTGACACACAAACACAAAATGTACTTGCCTAATATGTTATGTTTTACTGATTGAAGCTTATTCTGCAGCTGCTTAGTCTTCATGGATGGAGTCTACCATGAAGAGTACATCGAAACGGCTATTGCCAGTTCGTCGTCATCGACTACTTCGGTTCCTAGCAGGCTATTTTATGTGTATCAGAAATCAGTTCTCTCTGTTGATGATGGGTAAGATATTATTCAGATTTATACAATTTTTGATTTGCATGTGTGATGTGTGTGACAGCGAACGCAGGCATGCATGTTGTCGCTTTGTCAAAAATGAGATTCATCCTATTTTAATTTGCTGATGAAGTTGTAATTTGATTGAACTGTCTTTGTGTAGTTTGTCTTCCCATGAGACCCTAAGAATTTAGATGGACCAGTTATTTAATATGCATATCCTTATAAACTTTAATGTAGCCGTGTTCCTGGAATTGCATTCAAAAATAGTATTCCATATCTGGAGTACAAGGGACTAGAGCTTCAAACATTAACATCAACCGAAGTACAGCTGCAATTTTATCTGGTACATTATATGTTCTTTGTTTTATTTCTTAGTTAAGATTATGTTATAATTAAGTGTTGTGTTAAGTGTTAACTTACTAATTTATGCATATATCTATACACGCAGGAAGCTCGGATCAAGGTTTGTTAAACAACTTTGCCTTTTCTTAAAAGGCATATATCATGCACTATCAGTCCCATGAATAACAATATTTCTCTTATTGGACTGACTAATGTACAGACCTGCATATTCATGGGGTGCAAATTTGGAGAAATTGAACTAGGCTTCTCTATAGATTCCCAAGTAAGATTAACGAATACTACATTCTAGCGATTTAAAAGAAAAATCAAATACATATGCATGTATCTGTTTGTCAGTGTGCCTTGTTGTGTACTTAAATACGAGCTGAGGCAGTTGAATTTAGCCGCTTTTGTTGTAGTGTTGATAATTTGTGTTTAAGTTTGAAGGTTAATGTTGAAGCCCAAATGAAGAACATGTTTCCGCAAGATTTTTCTCTACAAGTTGTTCCAAGAGATCTTACTCTACCAACTGATCAGACCATTACTCTTTCATTTTCGCCCTCAGCAATGGTATCGCTACCCATTCACAGCTCAAGCACAGCACCTTCACCTTTCATCAATGTTGCAAGCACTTCCCACAATCCAAACCCTACTCTTGATCAACCACCATTGGCACCGGAACTTTTAAGTACTAATTATGCTTTCCAAGAAACCATTGAAACATTAAATCAACTCCGAAACGTTAACTTCCCAACTATAGAAAGCGAAGATGCTGCAATCACACAAGCTATTCTCGCGGTCCTTTCTTCTTCTACTTCCCCTTCACCAACTTCCTCCGCTTCCTCACCTCAACCCCGACAAAGAAGTACTAGTGCATTCAAGAGATATAGAAGACCTACTAGCCAGATCACAAGGAGAACTCATAGACCAAACATGTTGAAACTAGCTGTCGAATTCATTAAGAGCACTTCAAGGTTAATGCGGGGTCAAGAACGAATCCAAATTGGAAGCCGGTCTGGAAGCGGTCAGTTGCAACATATGATAAAAGAGCGAAAACGAAGACAAAGGCTTAATCAAAACTTTGAAGCATTAAGATCTCTACTTCCTTCCGGATCTAAGGTATGACGTGCATGTAAATAAGTACACAACATATATCTCGTAGGCCGGGGCTGATCTAGGAAGGGACACAAATTTTGTTTTTAAAATTTCTGCTACTGCTCCCGCCGAATGAATATATATTATTAATTAAACTTCTTGCTTGTTTTATGAAAATGTTTAAATGTCCTATGTCTTGTGTGTGATTACGTGCAAGTGAAGAAGGACAAAGCATCAGTTCTAAATAGCACACTGGAGTACATGAAGCTACTAATTGCTGAAGTTGAGGAGCTAAATAGAAGAAACCAGATATTACTTTCCCAACAAAATGATCGAATTAAAGAAATCATCGGTGAGAACTCATTGTCATCAAGCAATGCTGATGATCATCAAAGGCTCGATATTCGGATTACAAACGTTGCGGAAACAACATCAGAGGCTCGGGTCTTGGACTTGCGAGTGCGTGTTAGAGGAGAATGCAGTTTATCTGATATTACTATTAGGGTTTTGGAGTTCTTAAGGCAGGTTGCGGATGTCGACTTAATAACTGTTGAAGCCAGTTCTCAAATGGTGGGAACTAATACCGTGAGTGACTTTGTCTGGAGATTGAAAATCCAGGTTAGTATTATTGATTAATTGATGTATATTATCTATCTATACTAAATTATTATAAGCAGAATACTTTATTCGGTACATTTATTTGATACGATAAATAATAATCATCAGTTGGATTTAATAATAAAATTATATTATATTAATATCTAAATCGCTCTCATAGTTCAGGTTTGAATCTCGTCAACAACGTATTATATTTAAATTTTTATATTCTTTATTTTTAACAATTCTTACATGTTTAAGGTTTGAGTCCCGTAAACAACTTATTATATATTATATTATTTATTTTCAACAAGTCTCAAATTATCATAAAATATAAATTGTTATAATTTATTATTTACCTCAATTTATTTTTCAATTATTATTGAAAATCTATATTAATATATTAATAATTTTAAGATAAAATATATTATTAAAAATTATTCGAATATTAAAAACAATTTATACATAGCACGCCTATTTTATAACTATTAGTTATGTGTTTTATTACAATATTAGCCGACTGTTGTTGACCGGTTAATTATAACGTTATTTTCAATGGAACCTCCCAAGTTACGAAGCTTCCTTTTTAAATGTTTAAATAGAATTGAACCTAAATTATAATGATAATAAATGACAAAAGAGCGCAAAATACATATAAGATAGATATCTAAAAATAGTTTCGAAAAATATTATCGAAAATGATGAGTAATATTTTTTTTAGGATTCGTATTAATATACGAAAAGTTCATTTTATTAGCATTAAATTTTATTATTATATAATATAAAAGGAGATATATTCCGAAAAATAAAATTAATTATCAAAATAAATTGTAAACAACAATATTCTGACAAATTCATTTAAAAGAGATGACTTTCTTGAATTTTTGTAATAATGTGATCTCATATATTTTCAATATCCACTTCATCCAAAATTTTACTTTCAATTACTACTTTACGACATAGATCTTGATAAATATATATACAAAAAAAAAAATATATATATATATAGTATGCACTATGCAGTATGCACCCGCGCCCACTCTGATTAGCATTTGTCAGCATTTGTTTATGATAATCTCTTTTATAGAAATCAGTAAAAAATATTTGTCTGATTTGACCGATTTCCGATAAATCGCGGATTGATCATCCGTTTTCTAAAAAATCGTCCGATAAATCGCAAATCGGTACATCAACCGAATAGTTCCGATTTCCGAAATTTGTAACACTAATAGTATATATAATATATATACATGTACTAGCAGAACAAGGAGAGTAGTTAAAAGTTAAAACTGCATGCCATCACTGTACATGCATGCATATTTACATGCCAAAGCAGAGGCTAATAGAAAGAAATATCTTGACGAATCGCAGGGAGATGAAAATTGGGAAGAGTCGACCTTCCTCGAAGCAGTGAGAAGGGTGATCGCTGACGTGGCACAATGACAGGTAGACCAGAATACTTCAGGGACCAGAACGGAAGAAAGGTCCCACATATTCACCAACCAACATCTTCCTTAATGGCGGCGCCTCGTCATACATTCTTCTCGTGATACAAAGCAACATGCCCGAGTGATAAATTTACACCTATATTCATGGGCAATATATTTTTTTTCTTATAGCCAGATTAATTATTTGATAGAACTTGGTTAATTTATGTTTTTTGGTTTTATATATAGTTGATTACACATTCGATTGGTAACCTAAAACTAGTCATTCATATAATTTGTGAATGTTTTGTGGATAAATATCAATTGACTTAATCAAATTGTGATTGAGTTCCAACTTTTTTAGAAGATAGTTTTATAATATATAATTTTATTTTTTTTAATATTTGACATTTTGATTCTTGACATATATCTTTAGATTCGACTGTATAGCCTAAATTAATATTTTTTTTAATTTTTTTGTGAATAAAAGTATGTAACTAAAATTTTAATTCACCAAAAGAAAATTTAGAAAATATTAGTTTTAACTATCCGTTCAAAACACATATGACGTAAAATAATAAAAAACAGACCGCAAGAGTTGGCTCAATTGGTTAAAGAGGGATAATTATCCTCTTGGTCACACGTTCGAATCTCACTCCTACGGGAAGAGAATTTATGAATATGTCTCGTGAACTAAGTGCGATTTATCTCGTTTCACGTTATTTGACCCAGTGCGCACCCGAAAGATAGCGGTTGTGGGTTCTATACAATAAATAATAATAATAATAATAATAATAAGAATAATAATAATAATAATAATAATAATAATAATAATAATAAACAGAGGATATATGTTTTTATAAATTTATTATTTCACGGTCTCTTATATTCTAAATATATTAAATTGACCAATACTTTATTTTTGTTCCCAAGCAATTTATAAATGAATGGTCAGATGCATAATCCAGGGATTTACTTCAGCGGTATTACTAGTTGAGGGCTTGATATATTTAATGGCATGCGGCCATTTTGTATAAAAAACACAAGTGTTTTTAAAGTTAAATAACTGATTTTAGTCCAAATTAATTGAATGTAAATATTCAGAATAAAATAGAATCAAAATTGAGGGGTTTCAAAGTGATTGCACTTCCCAATTCGAAAATATAATATAAAACTAAGATTTTGGTGGCTATTAGTGTAAGGTGAAATCTAGGGAAACTTCCTTTTTGTTATAAACCTTGACTGAAAATATTAGTTATGTTTAATGTAGAGGAAGTATAGGAGAGTAGAAGATATGAAGAGAGGGTATATCTCATTTCATTAGTTAAATGAGCTATTTATAGTAGTTGATTTACAAGTGTTACTAAGTAAGCTATTCAAATCTTCTTCATTAAGTATTTCAAAACTTCCTCGATAAACTTTATAAGTCTTCCTGATTAAGTTTCTTTCTTAAGAAGTTGTGCAAGTCTTCCTCAGTAATATTTGAGAGACTTTCTCGATACGCTTTAACAATCACTTTATATTTATTCAAATATTTTAACACTCCCCCTTGATTGTCAAATGCGAGTTATTGCAAAGATTGACTGTCTCGTTAAAATCTTGTAAGAAAAAAACCCAGTGAGATAAAAATCTTGACGAAGGAAAAAGAGTACAGCCTCCCCCTGAATAAAATGTCTCACATTTTGACATTTTGATGTAGCAAACTTTTTAACATCCGCATACCCATATTATTTCTCAGCTTCTCAAATATCGATGTAGGTAGTGACTTTGTAAGTATATCCGCCAGATTATCGCATGAGCGAACTTGTTGTACATCAATATCACCATTTTCTTGAAGTTCATGAGTGTGGAAGAATTTTGGCAATATGTGTTTTGTTCGATCCCCTTTAATATATCCTTCCTTAAGTTGTTTGATGCAGGTCGAGTTATCCTCGAATAAAACTGTAGGACTGTCTGAAATACTTGATAATTCACATGATTCTCGAATATGTTGAATGACCGGCCTTAGCCAAATACATTCTCTGCTTGCTTCATGAATTGCTAGTAACTCTGCGTGGTTTGATGAAGTTGCAGCCATAGTCTGTTTTGTAGACTTCCAAGAGATAGCAGTTTCACAATATGTAAATAGATAACCTGTTTGTGATCGCCTAAAGTGATGATCTGACATGTATCCAGCATCTGCATATCCAACTAGCAGTGATCTTGAATTGTTTGGGAAGAATGGTCCAAGATCGATTGTCCCTCGAAAATATCTGAATATATGTTTGATTCCATCCCAATGCCTTTTAGTAGGGTCAGAACTAAATCTTGCCAACAGGTTCACTGCAAATGCAATATCAGGTCGTATGTTGTTTGTAAGATACATGAGATCACCAATTGCAATGAGATATGGAACTTCGGGTCCAAGAGCCTCTTCATCTTGTTTTCTAGGACGGAAAGGATCCTTTTCAACCTCGAGTGATCGAACAACCATTGGTGTGGTTAGTGGATGAGCTTTGTCCATGTAGAACCGATCAAGAATCTTTTCGGTGTAGTTTGATTGATGAACAAATATTTCTGAAGATAAGTGCTCCACATGTATACCTAAACAAAATCTTGTCCTTCCAAGATCTTTCATTTCAAACTCATTTTTCAAATAGTTAGCAGCATTAGTAATATATTCAGTAGTACCGATAATATTCAAATCATCCACATATACAGCAATAATAACAAAACCAGTTGATGATCGTTTAATAAAAATGCAAGGACACACTTGATTATAAACATATCCATCATTCAATAAGTATTAACTAAGTCTGTTGTACCACATACGACCAGATTGTTTCAAACCATACAATGATCGTTGTAATTTAACATAATATAAATGTCGAGGCTTAGTGTCCTCAATATTTAATCCTTCAGGATTTTTCATATAAATATCACTATCAAGTGATCCATATAGGTATGCTGTTACAACGTCCATCACACGTGTTTCCAGTTTTTCCATACAAGTCATACCCATTAGAAAACGAAAAGTAACTACATCCATCACATGAGAGTATATTTCCTGGTAATCAAAACCAGGTCTTTGAGAGAATCCCTGGGCTACAATCCAGGCTTTATATCTCACAATTTCATTTTTCTCATTTCATTTTCGTACAAATACCCATCTATTCCCGACGGGTACTACACCAGCTGGTGTTTGGACTGCAGGTCCAAATACATTTCTCTTGCGCAAGGATTGCTATTCTTCTTGAATCGCAATTTTCCATTTTGGCCAATCATCTCGGTGTCGACACTCTTCCACACTTTGTGGTTCAAAATCGGAGTTCATAATAATATCAGATGCCACGAAAAAACATATACTTCATCAACCTCAATACTCCCACGATCCAGTAATTTCGCGCTATGGACATAATTCATTGAGATCTCATAGTTTTCAGGTACCTTTGCTTTTGTGGAAGCATTTTCCATTTTTGGGGAATGTGCCACTTCTGGGGTAACATTCTCTTCTAGAGGCAATTCCAATCAATTTCCGTTTTCGTGGTACAATATCTTTTGCACTAATAGGTCTACCACGCTTTTGGCGTGCTTTGAATCACCAATCAATTCCGTTGAAATTGATTTATTGCTAGGGATTTCAATCCTGGCCGGAGCATTAACAGCAGGTATATATGATTTCACAATATTTCTAGAATCATTAAATGCATCTGGTATTTAATTAGCAATATTTTGCATATGTATAATTCTTTGAACCTCAGATTCACATTGTTTAGTACGTGAATCAATAGCATTTAATCCTGAGGCATTCCATGATATTTCCGAACTTAATTTATGCAAAATTTTATCTCCCCCTAATGTAGGGAACATAGATTCATCAAAACGACAATCAACATACCGAGCAGTAAAAACATCACCAGTTAATGGTTCCAGATACCTTATAATAGACGGAGAATCAAAACCAACATATATACCAATTCTTCTTTGAGGTCCCATTTTAGTTCTTTGAGGTGGTGATATAGAAACATACACAACACACCAAACACTTTTGAATGAGATATATTAGGTACTTGACCAATAACCAATTCTTGAGGGGATTGTTTGTGGTAAGTAGAAGGCCTTATTCTAATTATATTTGCAGCATGAAGTATTGCATGACCCCAAACAGATATAGGTAACTTTGCTCTTAGGAGTAAGGGACGGGCAATAAGTTGAAGTCTTTTAATTAAGGATTCTGCTAAACCATTTTGTGTATGTACGTGAGCTACCGGGTGTTCGACTGAGATTCCTACTAACATACAATAATCATTAAAAGTTGCAGATGTAAATTCAGTAGCATTATCTAGTCGGATTGATTTAATGGGATGGTCAGGAAATTGAGCTCGGAGTTTAATTATCTGGGCAAGTAATTTGGCAAAGGCTGTATTTCGGGTTGTAAGTAGACATACATGAGACCATCGAGTTGACACATCAATTAAAACCATAAAGTACCTAAATGGGCCAGAAGATGGATGAATAGGACCACAAATATCACCTTGAATTCTTTCTAAGAATTTCGGGGACTCAGTTTAAAGAATAACTGGGGATGGTCGGACAATCAGTTTTCCTAAGGAACATGCTGAACAATGAAGTTCATCTTGGGATATTATCTTTTGAGTTTTAAGAGGATGTCCCGCAGAATTTTCAACGATACGACGCATCATAGATACTCTTGGATGACCGAGTCTTTCGTGCCAATGGGAAAGTAGTTTTGGGTCTATGACTTTGGGGATGTTGACACTATGAAATTCAAGTACTCGTATACTCGTAACATATAATTCTGAAGGAACCGAGTGGAAATTTTCTAAGACCCTTTTATTTTCAACGGTGTTTGAGGTGATAAGAAGGTATTCTTTTTCATTCTCATTCGTAGTTTCAACGTGAAACTCATTAAGACGGATATCTTTAAAACTCAGTAGGTTTCTAGCTGACTTGCTAGTGTATAGAGCCACTTGTATGTGTATGTGTGTCTTATTTGGTAGAAGAAAACTAGCTTTCCCAAAACCTTCTATTATATTTGATGTATCTGATACCATCCAGACATGTGAGTTGGTTTTAGTCAATTCTGAGAAGTATTTCCGACTCTGTAAAATAGTGTGTGTGGTTGCACAGTCAACAATGCATATATCTTCCATTTCTATACATATATAAACGAAAAACATCTTTATTAAAAAGACACCGAGTACATAGAACAACAACATGAACCAAGTACATAAAATGAGTACATAATGGAAATAAGTAAAACATAAAGGAAATAAGTAAAGCAAGATAATACATATGAAGTCTAGTCGTCTAAACCATAATAAAGATTAGCACCAGTGTCTATTTCATTTGAGGCATTATTGATTGGTTCATTAACTAGATTATAATTAGCGAAGTTGGTTTCTACTCTCTATCCATTATTCCCTTTGGATGACTTGTAGAGGTCAACAAGATGTTTGGGTGTGCGACAAGTACGTTGTCTGTGCCCCTCAGATCCGCACCTATGACAGATGCCTCGGTTCTCTCCTTCTTGGGGTGCCTTTCTTTTATTTGGCACTTCACGTTACCATTTCTGGTGGCCAAAGTTGTAACCAACACGTTGCTACTTCAGGTGGCCTGAATAATATTGATTGCGAAACCGACCACGGAAATTTCCACGTCCACGGTTTCGTCCATAACCCCGTTCTCCTCTATGCCCTTTCACACGTTCATTCTTCAGGAATGACGTGTTATGTACTTCAGGTAAATGGGCAGAGCCTGTGGGACGTATCTGATGATTTTTCAGTAGTAACTCATTATTATTTTCAGCCACAAGAAGGAGAGATATCAGCTCGCCATATTTCTGAAAATTCTGCCCTATATTGTTGAGCCAAGATCATAGTGTTGGGGTGAAAGGTTGAGAGGGTCTTTTCAATCATTTCAGCATCAGTAATATTTCCACTACATAAAATTAATTTTGAGCTTATCTTGAAAAGAGCAGAATTATATTCAACTACAGATTTGAAATCCTTTAATCTCAAATTAATCCAGTCATATCGGGCAGATGGCAAGTGAACAAGTTTCTGGTGATAAAATCTATCCTTGAGATTATTCCAAAGGGTAAGTGTATTTTTGATAGTGAGGTATTCAGATTTTAGATCTTCGTGGATGTGATGCCTAAGAAAGATAATTGCTTTTGTATTTTGTTCAACAATTGGGATTTTTTCTGGGTCAATAGTATCTTTTAGGCCATGAACACTAAGGTGTAATTCCGCATCAAGGACCCATGATAAATAATTATTCCCCGAAATATCCAAGGCAACAAACTCTAATTTTGCAAGATTCGTCATTCTGAATAGATTTTAAATAAGATATAATATGTCATATAATATTTAAACAGACAAGTTGAAATAATAACTTTATACAAAAGTTACGACGGCATAACCGACCAAAAAACTTTTGATTATTACTTGAGGCAGTGCCATATTTATATTAGTATTACTTGACGGCAGAGCCATCTTTATAATATTATTTGACGGCATAGCCATCTTTATAGATTTCAATCAGTAACATACAAAAATATATAATAATAATTAGAATAAAATGAGTAAAAGAAATCGTACCTCTTTTATGAAATATTTTAGTTGATAGAGACTCGTGGGTCAGAATAAGTCGTAGCTCTTTCGAGAATAAAGCTGCAGCTGGCAGAGACTCGTGGGTCAGAATAAGTCGTAGCTCTTTCGAGAATAAAGCTTTAGTTGGCAGAGACTCGTGCTGATAACGTGTGATAAACCTTGACTGAAAATATTAGTTATGTTTAATGTAGAGGAAGTATAGGAGAATAGAAAATATGGAGAGAAAGTTGTATCTCATTTCATTAGCTAAATGAGTTTTTTATAGTAGTTGGTTTACAAGTCTTACTAAGTAAGCTATTCAAATCTTCTTCTTTAAGTATTACAAAACTTCCTCGATAAGCTTTACAAGTCTTCCTGATTAAGTTTCTTTCTTAAGAAGCTGTGCAAGTCTTCCTCAGTAAGATTTGAGAGACATTCTCGATACGCTTTGACAGTCACTTTATATTTATTCAAATATTTTAACACCTTTAAATTTTTTGAAGAAAATTTAACACTAGAATGAGAATCGTTGTAAATACTTAAAAATACATGATCACGTCACTATATCTAAGGCTTAATATTTCTTTTGGAATTTTTAATAGTAAAATGATATGTATGTTTTTTTTTTATTTTTTAAAATTCATAATATATATATATACTCACACACGTTATTACTGACGCTATTGCAATTCATTTTTATTTTTGATAGTTTGTTGTATTAATGTTGCGACAAATATATATGATAAATATACACATGGTATCAAATCATATTTTATCTATTGTTGTGCCATTTTATATCATTTTATCATATTTTGGTTTTCGAATAGTAGTAGAAAAATGTACTTTTTTATTTATGTCATATTCTATTTAAAATTGTATTAGAATATTATATGTGTTTGAATAGCATTAAAATAATGTAATCATCTCATCTATTTATGATTGTATTAAGAATATACTTATTCTAAAAATATATAATCTTAACCATTTATTTTTTATTATATCATATCAACGGTCCAATACGCTTATTATATACTAGCTTAAAACCCGTGTGATGCACAATTTTTTTAATAGTATATAATTATTTTTAAAATTATAAGTTTAATATCTAATCATAGTTTACGAATTATATATGTTTAATCTGATGTCATAGTTTATGTTATTGTGTTTTAACTCAGTCTCATCACACCAATAAAATACAACTAATTATTTTTAGTTTGATTTTACTTTTTTACGCCCACTTCAATTTAATAATTTTATTTTAGTCCAGATAAATAGCATATATAACTTTATTTTAGTTGATCAAATTCTATTTTGATTTTAGTTTTGTTCAGTTTGGATCAATTTTATAATATTTTTTTAGCATGGATGAATAATATAAATTATTTTGTTTGAGTCCGATTTAATAGTATAATATTTTTAACTATCTTAACCCTAGGCATGTTATAACAACCAAATCTAACTTATTTTATTTATTTTGCTTTAATTTTTTAACCCGAATCAACAATATAATTTTGTTTAGCCTAGACTAAAAGTGTACATTAGTTTGTTTTATCTCGAGACTATTATACCGAGTAACAAAATATCTTTTATAGGTATAGATATCTATTATATTTATTTTATAGATTAATTGTATTAGTCAATATGAATTAGAATTTAAATTGGTAGAATAAATTGAATTTAATTTTAATTCGAATAATATAAAGTTTGATACGATTTAAAGTTTAAATTGATAGAAGAAGTCGACTCTAATGTACTTTAATATACTTTGAATTAGTATATGACTTTATATACTTTGAATTAGAGTGTATTACAAATTAAATAAGGGTAATTAAATAATTTTAGCAATTACCGACCAACTATCAAATTTTCAATGTTTCCTTTATTATAATATAGTATATATAGATATATCTCGTGCGATGCACGATTATATTATAATTATATTTTTTAATTTTTTTAATATATATGTTGTTGATAAGATTTGAACCCTGCACCCGTTCTATAATTTTTCTAGTACTATATTATAAACAATATACTTATATAAAGGAGAAGACGGGGACGTTTAGGTGGCCTATCTCAGATCATCTAATTCCATTTTTCTATTTTTTTCAAATTGATTTTTTTCAAACTTTATAATTTATTGTATTTATTTATTATTCATAATTTCCAAATAATCAAGATTAGATAAGAAAACAAAAAAAAAAGATGAAAAATTATTTTAAATGGCCGCTGCGAAGCGCGGCTCACTAAACTAGTTTGTTATATTAGTGGTGAGATTTGAACCTTGCATCCTCTTCTACAAATTTTATAGAATTGTATCTAACAGTTGTCATCAACAGTATCTTATATATCCAACAATTATGGATTAAGTGGGTGGAGTAATGTTAACCAAAATTTTAATATTTCGTCTTTAATATAAAAGTATGTATATAAAATATATAATGATTTGTCAGGCCATTGATCCTAATATTTTTATAAATCAATTTCTAAACAAAATATCTTTTATGTACTATCTTTAACATTTTTTTAGTATATTTTTTATATTTTTTTTAGAGTATATTTTTATATTATTTAATATCACTTAATCTACAACTTTCAAACAAACTATTTAACTGCTCCTGATATTCAAAACATACAAACTTTATTTATTTGGACCAGTTTCATTAACATAATAATAAAAGTTATTTGTTGTACTAATAATTATTCTATTTTTAGCATGAGGTGTTGAGTTATTCTTGTCTTGTTTCCTAAGGGAATAAAAAAAATGAAAAAGTTGACAAGAAACAGCCTGACCGTCTTTCTAATTTATTAAAAATTCCAATATTCTAATTTACTAGTGAAAGATTCCAATATTGTTGTTTGGAATTGATTGATGTTTGTAATATCAAACATATATATATATAAAATGGATTGACCGGTATGTTTTGCATAAATGCTACTGCTCTTTGACTGATAAAATACATAAATGTCAAAGAATTAAATTAGATAAAGAAAATGAAAGGAATGTTCTGTATATGATTTGAAGTTGAAGTTTTATAACTAGATGTGGTAGTTGACCAATTTCTGGGGGTTTATTATGGATCGTTTATATATCTACACAACCCTAAAGAGGGAAGGCGAGGGATTCTGCATACATTTTCGTATTAATTAATATGGTTATTTTTTGCATGTAGTAAGCAATAGACAAAAACAAATTCATTACTTTAAATGAAATCATCTCTATAACCTCATACTAATTATACATCATAATCTCAGAAAACATTATTTTATAATGCTATCATACACAATCAGATTTAAATCAGAATTTTTACCTCTTACAATAGCTTTCTGGTCACCGGAAGTCTCAACTCACCCTTGCCCTATTATCCATAACACTCTCCAAGCTCCTTTGGATATTCTTTGGCTGGATACAGGAGTCCTCACACGGTCTCTTCCATATCGCTATTCTTCAAGATATTATTTTTCTGAACCAATTCTGATTGTATATAATACATATAAAATAATCTGTTTCTATTATTATGATATATTCCTAGTAGAGTTTATAGAGAGTGAAGAAGTTTAGCCAGACATATTCAGAGAGAGAGAATTGAACTTCAGAAATTTTTCAGATATCCTTTCCATTTCATGTATGGACTTATTTATAGTAGTCTTTCTATATGGTTACAGATTACCGGGATAACCGGTTTCTTTTACATAATTACTAATAATTCAGGAATCTTTTATTTTCTTTGTCTGCCATTTCTTCTTTTGTCGTCTCTTCATATTTTCAGGAATCTTTTATTTTCTTTGTCTGTCATTTCTTCTTTTGTCGTCTCTTCATATTTTCTCCATCTTCATCTTTTGTGTCTGCCATGATATCTTGCAGGATCTGTCATCTTTTCCAGGGAATCTGCTTTTTCTTTTCTTCTTTCTCCATTTTTGTCATTTTGCCTTGATATTTTTGTTGAAGGGAATCTCCTGGTAATATAACCTTTTCATATCTTTTGATTTTCACCATTCAATTTACAGTGTTTTGGTGTATTACACCATTTTTGTATTATGCAAAGGGATCAGAATTCCCTTTGTCATCTTTTAGACTGATAATAGGTCTCTTTCGAGGACCTGTTATTCTTTGATAATATTCAGTAGTATGTTTTGCATGATTATATTTTAGGTTTTCTATTTTATCAAGCATCATTTCTAATGCCATAGTACCTGAATTTTGTATAATATTATCATAATATAAGGTTATTATACTTTCGGTGAAACCTCCACCATGGCTTTCAGAAATGATTATAGCTTTCCGAGCTCGTAGTATATCTTGTATTTTGGACCTGAGGGTAGCTAGTCCAATGGCTCATTTTTCACATAACCATTCCTGGAATTTGTTAATATCACAGGGATTTGGCAATTTCAAGTTTTTGGTTTCTCCCACAATATCTGCCATATTCCTTCCCAATTTAAATAGTTGACATATTATTATGGGTTTTCCAACTAGATCTGTTGATGCATCAAAAACTTGTATTCCATATGAGCCTGCTCCCATTTCCCGTATCATAGCTTCCACGGATTTAACAATTATACTTGGTAGCTTTGATATACAATACATGGTTTCATTTGTTAAGATCTTGTCAACAAAACCATGTATAAACAGGTTATAGACTATGTCAGGTTTTGCATTTTCACAACAAATATATCTGGGATATTTTGTGGATTTTGTGAGTCTGCAAACATCAGGGTTAGATTTATAATCATAATATTTCATCATTTGCTCATATGTTTTCACTATCTCGGGTGAATATTTCAGCCTATCACTCATTGATAAATTTGACAGAGTAGTTGATATGTTGGTTGAAGGTGATGGCATGGTTGCAAGCTTTGATGAAAATGTTATAGGTTTTATTGTAGGGATTGCAACTGAAGCTTGTAGAGTTGTTTTGTCTTTTATAGCTTCCATAATTTGTTTCAGAAAATGTTGGTTCTCCTGAACCAGGGTTTCTATCTCCTTTTGGAGTTTGGTGATTTTCTCATTATTGGTTGATATATGAGAAGTGACATCAGTAATATATTTCTCAAAATTTTCCATATCTTGCTAAGAGCAACAAACAATTAAATTTTCCCTTTACAAAAACAGAATGCATGACATTCAATGGCATTTAATTTTCTAATAATTGATATTAATAATTCATCAATATACCTTCTATTAGGAGTGAAATAATAACCAATGTGTTTTTCTATTTCTAGAAATCCTTTATATGCTTCTTCTAGTTTTTCTGTATTATTTTCATCTAATCCTTCGAGAGCAAATTTTTTTATAAATTCTACAGCTTCTGAAGTAGTAGTCCATATTATTAAAGATCCCGATATGATTTTCCATGGTTGAGCTTGTCTTCTTGTATATTCTATTTTCATTGTTTATTTTCTCTGCTAAGATAGTCAGCTAACACATTCTTTGTTCCTGATATGTTTTTTATTACAAAATCATAACAACAGAAAAAAGATTGCCATTTTCTTCTTTTATTTATTTCTGGTAATAATTCTATTTTATTAGTAATAAAGGCTTTTACTTGAGTATTATCTGTTCTTACTACAAATTTAACAGGCAATAAATGATAATGAAACTTCTTAATCCCATATTTTACAGCTAATAGTTCTTTTTCATTTATGTGGTAGTTTGATTCATTAGGTTTCCAAGTTCCTCCTGCATATCCACATATATGTGGCTTTTCTTTATCTATGTCATCCTTCTCATATGCAATTAGGACTGCTCCCCATCCTATATCGCTAGCATCAGTATATAATTCTAAATGATCCGTTTCTATGGGTATTCTATGTTTTGGTAAATCTTTCACCTTTTCCTTAAGAATTTTTATACAATTCTCATGTTCTTTTGTCCATTCAAAAGGTTTATTTTTTGTTAGTTCTTGTAATGGTTTTCTTAATTTAGGTAAGTCTTTAATATGATCTGAGGCATAATTTACTATTCCTAAAAACTGTTGTACCTCTTTTTTGTTTTCTAATTTATCCTTAAAATTTACAATCTTTGTTACTATATGATCTTGTAATTGTATACCTTCTTTATCTATTTTGTATCCTAAATATTCTATCTTATTCTTAAAGATTTCAGATTTCTTTTCAGACAGTAATATTCCATGCTGGTTTATTGTTTTTATAAATTGCTCTAAATGTTTTATATGCTCTTCTAGAGTTTCACTATATATTAATATATCGTCTACATATACTATGCAGAAATCTTTTAATTTTCTAAAGATTTGGTCCATTCTTCTTTGAAATATTTGTGGCGCATTTTTTAATCCAAAGGGTAATACTATCCATTCATAATGTCCTTGCGGAGCACTAAAGGCTTTTAAAGGCCTTTTATTTGCCAAAATCCACTTTTACAATCGAATTTACTAAACCATTTCTTATTTCCTAGTCTATTTATAAGATTTCTTTTATATGGTAAGAAATATCCATCAAATATAGTTTTCTTATTTAATTCTCTATAGTCTATTACCATACGGGCTTTTCCCCTTTTCTGTTCATTATATTTTCTTACAAGGAAAGTCGGGCTGCTATGTGGACTTTTACTTTCTTGTATTAATTTTAGTTTTAATAATTCATTGGTTTGATTATCAAATTCTTTTTGGTCTGAAGGGCTATACCTTATAGGTTTAGATCTTATTATATCATTAGGGTTTAATAATTTTATTTCAGCATATATCTTTTCCTTATCCCATAAACTCATAGGATTTTCTCCGAAGTTGGATTTTAATAAATTATTATATTTTTCAGTTAATTCTTGTAGATTATTATTTCTTTCTATTCTTAGATTGTTTATTCTTATAGTATTTATAGTACTTATTGGCATAATTCTTTTTAATACTATCCACTTATTACACGGAGTTTGTAATGATAGGGTATTTGAAGTTACTATATGTGTTTTAAAATAATCTAAAAAATTATTTCCTAATAATATAGATTGCTTCATCTTATTCTGATATACAATAGGTAGACTGAATAATGTTTTATTTAGCTTTATTCTCATGTTTTTTGCTATTACATCTAATTCCTTCTTTTGTTCATTAAATCCTGATACCCTAGTTCTATGTGCATTAGATTTTTCCCATCTATATGAAGCTAAAACTTCCTTTTTTACTAGACATAGATCTGCTCCACTATCTATAAATATTTTTTGTTTTAGGAATTTATATTTTTTATATTCTACATCTGCTTCTATGTATATTGCTACCATTCCTCCCAATTGCTTTCACTAGATGACTCATAATTTATAAAGTTTATTTCATTATCAGTTTCACTAATATAAAACTCTTCATATTCATACCATCTATTGTCATCTTCTTTAATTTGTTCTATTTCCATTATGAATTATGATGTATTTATATATTTTCTTTTCTTTCAGTTTAGGACATTTATTAGCATAATGTCCTTTTTCATTACAATTCCAACATTTACATTCACTTATATCTTTCTTTTTAAAAGGCTTTCTTCTAAACTTTCTCTTATTTTTATATCTTCTCCTATTTTCTGGTGTATTTCTAAATTTCCTAAATCTTTTTCTCTTATATCTGTTGTATTTATAAGGATAATTATTTCTATTTTGTTTGCTTCTGTACTTATCATATGATTTTTTCTTATTATACCTCTTCTTATAGTTCCTATAGGGTTTTTTATCTTCACATCCAAATACTAGTCTTCTTTCAGTGAATCCACATATTTCTCTTAATCCTAGTTTTTTATCCTTTTTAACCTTCTGTTGTACCCTATATTCTTCACATTTTCTCATTAGATATCCTCTTAGTACTCTTATTCTTTCACCCAGAGTGTTCTCACGAGGTTCTAACTTATTATATTCCTTAGTTATCTCAGTATTATAAGGTTCTGGTAAATGATCATAATATAATTGTTGATATATATGTCCTTCTTCGGGTAAGAATCTAGCTTCATAAAAGAATTTAGTAAAACTTATAGTATATTCTGGCAACTTGTTAATTTTACAGCATTTCATGTTATTTAGATTCATTATTATTTCTATTTTTCTTTCTATTAGAACTTGGTCTCTAGCTACTATCCAAGGTTCTCCTAAGAATTCTCTTTTTAATATCATATCGAATATTTGTAACATTGATTTCCAATCCGTTGCATACCTTAGTACTTCAGTTTTTAACTGATATTCTATGGATTCTATCCAATATGTTACCTTTCCAATTAACGTTTTTGAGATCAAGTTATAAGTATATTCTAACTCATCTGTATGAGTGGAATTCATTAATGCTATATACATTCCTAAATTCCAATCAGTTATTCTCCTGCTAATTTCTTGTTCTTCATATACATTATCTAAGTCTAAAAAGTATCCATTTAAGTTTACGCCTTGTGACATTGATCCTATAAATTCTTTAAATTCATTATGTTGTCCTATTGGTATGTGTTTTGGTATCGTGTTCCTATATCTTGTTATAACTTCCATATTATGGTCGGTTACTTCTTCTTCTGGGTAGTTATCCATCTCCTCATTTTTTATTCCTTCAGTTTCTATATCAGTATAATTATTTTTATCTTCTTGGTCACTATTCGATTCTTGTTTTATTACTGCATTTACATTTTTCATTCTTTCTAAAGCTTCTATTATATTTTTATTTTCTATTTCCATTTCAGAATTTTTCTCATAACTACTGTTATATTCTTCTATTATATTCACCGTTTTTCCTAAATTATCTTGTTCCAATTCACTAGTACTTGTATTATTATTTGTAGATACAGTACTAGAAACTTCACTTGTATCTTTTTTTTTTCCTTTTAACTTATTTATTTGTCTTTTCAATATTTCTATTTCTTTTTTATTTTCTTCTGTTTTTTCATTTAATTCCTTTTTTGTTTGTCTTAAATCTCTTTTTACTTCTTTTAGTTCCTTTTTAGTTTCTTTATATTTATTTTTATATTTTTTATATTTTTCTAACCATTCTTCATTAGTATTTAATCGTAATTTTTTATTCTCCGTCCTTATTTCTTCTACTTCTTCCTTTTGTTGTTCTAATTTTGACTTTAAATATTCTATCACAGTTGTATCAATCTTAAACTCAGCTTTGCTTTCACTAGTTGTTTCCTTTTTTAATGGTTCATACTTATATTTTTCTCTTTCTAAAATTTCTTTTCCATGATTCTTTAAAAATGTTATCACGTTATATTCTTTTTGTTCTTTAGTTTCCATTAGAACTTTCCTTTTTTACTAAGTTGTCCCAAATTATCTAATA
This sequence comes from Apium graveolens, assembly GCF_009905375.1. Taxonomy (NCBI): domain Eukaryota; kingdom Viridiplantae; phylum Streptophyta; class Magnoliopsida; order Apiales; family Apiaceae; genus Apium; species Apium graveolens. The sequence continues at coordinate 5,636,831 of NC_133654.1, forward strand.
CATTTCCTATTGGTTCAGATATATTAGGTTTCATTTTACTTATATCTATCATCATTGGCTCATTAACTCTTCTCCATGCATTTATGGCTTTTAGTTCTGGCTTATTTGTAATTTCTTTTTCTGGTATATTTTTTTGTTTTCCTTCTTCTAATTTTATTAACTTGTCTAGTATCATTTTTAAAGTAGGTATTTCAGAATTATTCCATAAGCTTGTTAACTCTTCTCTTATTATTTGTCTCAAATTTTCTTGATTATCTTGTTTTTCTACCAATCTCATTATTGCATTTAGTTTTTCCTTAACTATTATTTCTTCCCATAAATTTTTTATAAATTCTGAGTCTGACATTTTATTATTTATTGATTCGCTTCTTCCAACCATTTCCAACATTTATCCAATATTTACTAGTATTTTTACTCTGTTCTTCTAATTTCTTAATATCATTTTCTAACTTTGTTTGTCTTTCCTTATATTCTAAGTATTTTATTTGTGAATCTATTTCGCTTTCTAACATAATCTGTATTTTCTTTAACTTTTCTTTTTTATTCCTTAATTTTTCTTGTATATTCATAGTTTTTCTATAAATCTTTCTTTTCCTTGATCTACTATCTTTATTCCATTATTATTAATTTTATAATTTATCATTTTTAAGAAGTCGCTTCCTAATAATAATTCACTCAAACTATCATATTCTATTACTCCTATATTTATATTATATTCCAAGTCTAATATTTTAAACTTTAAATTAGTACATTTAGTAATAAATATTTCTCTATCATTTTCTGCATATCTGTAAGTCTGAGGTTCTATCCATTTACAATTTTCTTCATTTACCTTGCTTATATGAATAAAACTTTTGGTAGCTCCTGTATTAATTTCTGCTATACAGTCTCTTGTTATTGTTTCGTCAAATATTATTATTTTTATTTTCAAGCTATCAGTATCTATTTTTATTAAATCTATCTTTCTACTCGTCATACTCATTGATCTAATTAATCTTATAGTATTTTGTTCTTTTCTAAAACTTAATCTAGATCCTTCTAATATTGGTTTAATTCTTTGCCTTGGAATCATTTGTCTATTACTAAAATCTATTGTAATTTCTTCTGGGATTGTTATTTGAGATTCTTCTTTATGTTCAATTTTTTCTAATATATCATTATATAACTTTGGTACTATTATTCCTAATTCCGTTTGTTTCTTTACGTGATGGTTTCCAGTCATAGCATAAACCATTTTGGTTTCTATACTAATAACTTTACTTCCTTTTTGCATTTTTATTTCATCTAACTTATAGTATAATGTTAAAGATCTTTCTTTATTTTCATCCCTTAGTGATATACTGAAATCGGGTTGTATTATAAATTTTAATTTCTGATATATCAAGTTTCTTTTTATTACCGCTATTAATGAATCTTGTATATTTCCTATTATTCTATCATCCAATACATATATTTGTATAGGAGTATCGATATTTTTCTGAAAATATGATTTTATTGTAAATTCTATTGCTCCAAAATATATATTTTTTAGTTTATTTGCTTCCTTTTGTTTTAATTTGGATAATTCTCTTTTTATTAATCCATGTGTTATTAAATTTATTCTTGTTTTTCCATTTATTGTATCTATATCTATTACATTCTCATGTTTTTGGGCTATATACCTAACTTCCTTATTTCTTTCAAAATATGATGTCTTGAATATTTTTTTTATTGTTAATTCTTCTGTTTCACTTTGAATTTGATTATATATTTCTGGTTTAAAACTTAGGGTTTGTGATGTTCCTCCTTCGTATTCATCCATTTGATAATATATATCTTGTTTTTCACTTATTTCTTCTAATGACATTTTATCCATCTATATTTTATCCAGTTATATTATTTGTTAAAATTATTCTTTTAAGTCCTTGTATTCTTAGTTTATCATTTCTAAATGTTATTATCATATTTCCAAGTTGTTGGTAAATTCTCATAATTTCTTCGTTATTCTCTCTTGTCCATGTTATTTTATTTTTTCTTTCTAGTAATTTTTCCAGATCTATTTCTAATTTTTCTTGATTTTTTATTAATTGCTTTAGTTTTCTATTATTTCTAGTTATTGCATTTGGATCTGTCCAATTCATTTTTTAATTTTTTGTCTTAAATCGTCTATTAATTTATATTGTTCAGTTAATACTTCTTTTAAGTCTTTTATTTCGATTTCTAAATTAGTTTCTTTAATAAATTTTTCTCGTTTTAATAAAAGTTTTTCTTCCTCTAGTCTCCTAATTTTTTCATCTTTTTCTTCCAACATTGTTTGTAATATAGCTATAATATCTAATTTTTCATTTATTATTTGCATGCTTATCTTACAACTTTCAATATGTTGATTTATTAGCCTATTATATGTTGGTTCTTTATCAGCTATATACTGAATTGATCGTATCCTTAAATCTTCCATAAGTCAGATTAATTGTCTGTATAAAATTTTCTTACACATCTGTTGTGTTACTTTGTTTTCTACTATAAATAAAATTAATAGAGTTGCTATTATTTTAGATTTATATCTTTTATTCCTTTCTCTATTTATTCTTGTCGGAGGTCTCATTTAACCATCAAATTTTATTTTATTTTTACTATTCATGTACCTTTTACTATTCATTAGTTACTATTCATTGTCTACTATTCACGGCTACTTTTGCTACAGTGTTTTACTGTTCATTTTCCCGCCTATTACTAGCTCTGATACCAGTTTCTGGGGGTTTATTATGGATCGTTTATATATCTACACAACCCTAAAGAGGGAAGGCGAGGGATTCTGCATACATTTTCGTATTAATTAATATGGTTATTTTTTGCATGTAGTAAGCAATAGACAAAAACAAATTCATTACTTTAAATGAAATCATCTCTATAACCTCATACTAATTATACATCATAATCTCAGAAAACATTATTTTATAATGCTATCATACACAATCAGATTTAAATCAGAATTTTTACCTCTTACAATAGCTTTTTGGTCACCGGAAGTCTCAACTCACCCTTGCCCTATTATCCATAACACTCTCCAAGCTCCTTTGGATATTCTTTGGCTGGATGCAGGAGTCCTCACACGGTCTCTTCCATATCGCTATTCTTCAAGATATTATTTTTCTGAACCAATTCTGATTGTATATAATACATATAAAATAATCTGTTTCTATTATTATGATATATTCCTAGTAGAGTTTATAGAGAGTGAAGAAGTTTAGCCAGACATATTCAGAGAGAGGAGAGTTCTAGGAACCCAGTGAGGCAGTGCACATCGGCCGTAGCAGCCAAAATCTGATTGCCTGGAAAGTAAGAAGTTACTCTTGATTTAGTAAAAGTTAATAACAATGATTTGGTCCTAGAATTTAAGTGTTAGTTTGGCTACACTTTTTCTGAGGACCCATTAATAATGTTTTGTTTTGGAAAATGTTCAGGTTAGGCTGATGGATTTGAACAATAGGATTGTCTATTTGGGTTGCGACTTGATCAAAATTTTTTAACATGAATAATTATTTAAATATCATACTAGATATTTTTAAAATTAAATAAATATTTTCATTGAAATTAAATATGTGAATGCAAAATTAAGTATACGATAGAGATAGTATTTATAATTAAATAAAAGACTTGAATAATATATATGATGTGTTTGTGTGTGATTTTACAATAATTGTATATATTTTAATGAGAAAAAAGTTTCTAAAGCTAAATTAAGAAAATTATCTAAAATTTATTAGAATTTTGCATATAAAAATTGAAAGGTAATTTTATAATAATATAATTTAATCCCATGTATTTATAAAAATAGCCTTATTTTATATTAGAAACTCATTTAATTTTAGATAATTATCTAAAATTAAATTTGGAATTTATAACCCTAAATATTGATGAAGTTGGTTGATATTGATAAAGCTGGTTTAGCATACTCTGACAATTAGCATACTAAATTTCACCCTGTTTTCTATGTTTTTCTTTTGCTTTCGTTTTTGAGACAATTCTAGAATAAAATCTAGAGAAAATGAGCTTTAAATTTCTATTTGGCATGCTTTGAAAACTTTTTAGCAAGCATTATGTCACCTGACAAATTATCAATCTTTTAAATTCTACTTGCTTTTGTGAAATACAATGTTTCACAATGTCAAACAAAAAGTTAAAATATTGTGAATATTTTGACAAAAGCATTTCATTTCAGTTGGATAGTAACCAGAAACTTTAATAAAAGATGCCTCAATGCAGGTTCTGATAAATGTATACGAGATTGTTGTACACTGAACCTGCTCAGTGCTCATGTTATTTATCCTGGTTCAAAGGATGTACAGATTTAGCATCATAATATATGTTACTTTCGAGAATGATGTATCACAAATTAAGTCAAAGTTAAACATACTCTTTATATGAAATTATATGAAAGCGGTTATAAATTTATCGTCCATATAAGATTCTGACTCATTAAGAATTTGTTAAAATATATTAAAAAAATACATGTTTCCAAAATATATTAAAAAAATCCTTGTTTCCAAGTTTTAAAAAGGTAGAAAGTACTCTAAGTGTAAAGTAAGTATAATAGTTTCATTTTCATTTATAATTGTGTTACCGAATTTTTAAAAAGACAAAAATACCGTGAGCCCGTAAGATTTAGCCGGTAAACACCCAGATTATCTACGATTAAAAAAAATAGAATAAAAGTATTTTAGCTCCTTATTATTTACTTTCTTCCTTTTTTTTAATGCCTAAAAATATCGGGTTTCAAAGTTTAGCAAAAATCTTGAGAAGTTGAGAGTATTCGAGAACTAGATTAGTTCCCGGGCAGATACCCAGTTATATTTTAATTATTTTCTGAAAAATTATTTTAAAATAGCTTAATTTGAATTTATATTAATACAATATTTTTAAAACATAATAATGAGAATAAAATAAAATTATAAATATAGAAATTTTAAAAATAATATTACCCAAACGATAAATATTGATTATTGACTTATTATTAATATAAAAATATAATAATGAATATTTGTGTAAATAAAATTAATTTTAAATAAGATAAAATTAGTGAAGAAAGGGGAATTATTGAAAATTAGTAATTTAAGAATATAAAAATGAGGAAGAAAGTGAATGAGAAATGGGTAAGAGATAGAATTAGGGCAGTTAATAAATAAAGAGAGAGAGAGAGTTGAAAGAAAGTAATTAAATGAGGAGAAATGAGCATTTGATGATATAAATTCTTAACGCTGTGTTCCAGAAACTTTTTTTGAAGAGAAAATAAAAGAAATATAAAAATACATTTAATGGGTTATTTTCTATTTTTTTTACCCTAGATTCGGGAACAAATAGAGTTTGACACATAACATATGACGTGGTCCGTGCTTTTTTTTAGCATAATGTAGATCATGTTTTGTGGGCTTTCCTGACAAGCACCATCTCTCATTTTCCCTACATATATTCTTTTATTCGACAAATTTACCCGAGGCCAATATGTACGGTTACACGAAACTTGACACATAAACCCAAGATTTTATTGGGCTTTCTGGTGGGTTAACGTTTCGGCCAGAAACTAGACCTCCCTCAGATGATATCTATATTTATATTTATATATTTTTTCTGTTATTTTCAATTTTTGAGGTACAATTTGAATTAGTTATCCAAACAGCTAAACGAAAATAATTCGAAATGAATTTCAGTTGCAAATATTTTTTTTTTTTAGATATTAACCGTTATTATACGAAAAAATGTTAAAAACAACAATTTTTTGCTACAAATGGCTAAAATTACCTATTCTGCAAGTGGATGGCTGAAAATACCATTTTGGATATGCATTTGCTATTTGGGTATCCTGTTTTGTATTAAATACGTATTTGTTAAATAGGTATCCAATTTTTTTTTACTTTTAAGATATATCTCAGAGGTAATACTAAAACTACAAATGCGTATTTTTAGTAATTTTTATAGATACTCAATTATCAAATGCGTATTACACTTACCCAATTACAAAATTTGTAACCAAAACGGTATATTTTCAGTCATTTGTTTTAAAAATGGGTATTTTCAGTCATTGCACCTCGTATTTTTAAACATCACCCTTATTATACCGCCCTTAAATTACATAATTGTTTTTAATTAAAGTATCACATTTCCCACTTCTTTACAATTTTACTTCTTATGTGAAATTTGACTTATTTTCAAAAAAAAAATTACTGGTAAATTAATCAAAATAATTTGACTAACCGATAAATCAATATCTTAATATATATATAAAGGAATTCCCCCGGGAGCTACAGAATCGTCTGAAAATTATTTATTTATTTTTCTAGAGCTCCTCTATTTTATTTTAATAAAATTAAATTTCTTTATATACATTCGAATTAATAGGGAATGTAATCAATTTTTAGAAGTCAATCCTATATAAAATTTGTTTATTCGAAATAATAGGGAAGATTATAAATATTTACAAAGTCAATCCTATTTAGCATTTGTTTATTCGAATTACTAGGGAAAATAATAAATATTTAGAAGTTATTTATATATTTTTCTAAAGTTTCTCTATTTTAATTCAATCAAATTAAATTTTCTTATATACTTTCGAATTAATAAGGAGCGTAATAAATATTTAGAAGTCAATCCTATTTAGGATTTGTTAATTCGAATTAATAGGGAAGATAATAAATATTTAGAAGTCAATCATATTTAGAATTTGTTTATACAAATTAATAGGGAAAATAATAAATATTTTGCAGTCAATCCTATTTAGAATTTGTTAATTCTAATTAATAGAAAGATAATAAATATTTAGAAGACAATGATATTTAGAATTTATTTATTCGAATTAGTAGGGAAGATAATAAATATTTAGAAGTCAATTTTATTTAAAATTTTATGTAGAACTAAAAATATTTATATTTTTGACAGTAGGGCGGCTCAAACTAAATTTCACCTAAATCATAATAAAATTTTAATTAAAATATTTAGAAGTCAATGATATTTAGAATTTGTTAATTCAAATTAATAGGGGAAATAATAAATATTTTCAGTCAATCCTATTTAGAATTTGTTAATTCAAATTAATAGGAAGATAATAAATATTTAGAAGTCAATCATGTTTAGAATTTATTTATTTGAATTAGTAGGGAAGATAATAAATATTTAGAAGTCAATTTTATTTAAAATTTTATGTAGAATTAAAAATATTTAGATTATTGGTTGTAGGGAGGCTCAAACTAAATTTTACCTAAATCTTAATAAAATTTTAATATTATTTTGTTTGACGGGAGAGCGCCTCAAACTAATTTTTATTTAAATTATAATATTAGTTTATATTAGAATTTATCTAACTAAATTTTTTTTATTACAACATATGTCGGCCTAGCAAAAGATCATAATTAGTATGATTATTATCGACTTATGAAGACGTGATATAAACTGGTATCACGAAGAAAAATGTACGCCATTTTATTATGTTAGGTATATTATAACATGTGTCGGCCTAACAAAGCTTGACAAAAAATGTGCACTAATTATGAATAATTATTTTTTTTATTATAGTTCATTTTTCTTAAATAATTTTCCTATTAATTTTTTTAAGAATTTTTTTTTGGGCCGCTGCGCAGCGCGGTTTTACCGACTAGTACTTATATAAAGGAGAAGACGAGGGCATTTAGGTGTTGCATCTCAAATCGTCTCATTCTATTTTTCTAATTTTTTCAATTTTTTGAATTAATAAATATCAAAAATTACAGTTACCTTATATTATTCTAAATATATTATCATCGTTCGTAATATTCTCCTAAAGTTTCTACAAAATCTTTAATTAATATTTTTGAAATCAACTTACCAGTATAATATTATCCTAAAACTTCTACTTTTCATTGAGATAAACTTACCATATTGATATTCTCCTAAATTTCCTTTTAATACCGATTCTCTTCTTTCTCCTTAAAACAACTTACTATATTTTATTTTTCTATATCAAAAATTACAGTTACCTTAAATTATTCTAAATACATTATCAGCGTTCGTAATATTCTCCTAATTTTTTTACAAAATCTTTAATTAAGATTTTTGAAATCAACTTATCATCATAATATTCTTCTAAAATTTTCCTTTCCCTTTAAATTAAATACCGTTTATCCTCTTTCTCCTAATATCAACTTACAATATTACATTTTCCTTAAATTTTTCTTTTAATTTTCAGCCTATAAAATACTACAAAGTCAAGTATTTATAAATAAGTTTTCTCAATATTTTTTAAGATCATTATATCATTGTATTATTCTATGTTTATGAAAAGGAGAAGACGAGGACGGTGAGGTGGCGACTCTCAAATTGTTTCAATTTATTTTTTGTAGTTTTCTATATTTTTTATATTATTAAATAGAAAAAATATTACATTATTTATTGACTAATACATAATATAATTTTATGATAATTTGTGAATAATGAAAAAGAGACTCATTGGAATATAAATGTATAAAGAGGAAACGATTTGGAAAAATCTTTTAATTTATTATATTTATTTATTATTCATAATTTTGAAATGATCAAGATTAGAAAAGAAATAAAAAAAGAAAAAAAAGGTTATTTTAGAAGGTCGCTCTAAACTAGTTATCATATATCCTTCAAAAATTGTCAATAAATAACAAATCGATATCTTACATTGAACAAAATAGAGTAAAGTTCTATGGAGTCCACCTTTTAATTAGAGTCCTTGGAGTCAATCTATGTTCTGCAAATAAAATATCTTCTAAAACGTGTTATCTTGCAAAACATGTTTCACAAATATCATTACTTCAATAAAATCATGCAAATCTCATATATTTACAAGTACAATATATATATTCTGCAACATGAACATTTATGTTCTACAAACTAAGCATGTTTTGTAGAATAATATATTTTGCAAAGTTGTACTTGTAAAATCTATGCAATATGCAAGATTTTCAATAAAATTTGAATATTTGTAGAATATCATTCGAAAAATAATACGTTTTGCAATAATTTAAGTATATTTTACTTGTAGAACATATATATGGAGTCCAAAGACTCCAATGAAATAGGGGACTCCATATAATGTAACCTAGGGGTGAGCGCAGTGCGGGCGGTGCGGTTTTTTTCCTCAAACCGCAAACCAAACCGCACATGCGGTTTGATCAAATTGCCAAACCGCAACCGCACCGCGTACCCTCAAAAACCGCATAAACCACACCACAAAAATGCGGTGCGGTGTGGTGCGGTTCACTGCGGTTTGTACATTATAAGTTCGAAAATTTTAAATGTATACAAAACTTAAATTAATTAAATTTCTGAATAATATAACAAAGTCGCCAATATTCTTCAATAATACAAATTAGAAATTTCACAATGTAAAGTTTAACGAGTTTAACGTAGAAGCTTGGCTCGACAATTAAATGAGTTCATTATTAAATAGGTGGCTTTGTACCGTCTGTCTCATTATTTTTGAAGAAACACAAATAGGATGATGACCACGCAACAATTGATCTTGTAGAAACAAGATGATCACTAAGCAAACACTCCTAATCCTAGTATGTTAAATGAAATCAAACTTAATAAATGAAATCATGAAATATAACTATTATATATATATATTAAATATTGCGGTGCGGTGCAGTGCGGTTTGAACCGCATTTCAGAAATTTAAAACCATAACCCGTACCGCACCGCGCAGTTTATTAAAAATTCAAACCGCAACCGCACCACGAAAATTAAAAACCACGTTTTACGGTGCGGGCGGTTTTTGCGGTTTGTGCGGTTTTCTGCTCACCCATAACCTAATACGAACAAAAACAAAATATGGCACATCAATTTCTCGTAACTACATTCTTGTATTTTTAAATACGACACCGGTTGCAAAAGAAAAACCCTGAAGAACCCTTTCTTAATTTCACTGTACTCTTTCTTCTTTCTCACTCTCCTTCCCTAAAACTTAATTGAAAAAAAATCAAACCAACAGAAAAAACAATGGTGGTAAGAATTAGATTGTCAAGATTTGGGTGCAAAAACAAACCATTTTACAGAGTGATGGCAGCTGATAGCAGATCTCCTCGTGATGGCAAGCATCTTGAAGTTCTTGGTTACTACAATCCTTTACCAGGTTACCCTCTTTTTGTATTTATGTGTGTGTATTGGTTCTTGGGTTCGGGTGGTTTATGAGAATCTTGATTGTTTTGAGGGTTTTTGTGATGACCCAGATTGGAGTTTTGTGTTTTGATGATTAATTGTTGTTTTGTTGTTGAGATTGGTGGTTGTATGTGCTTAAAGTTTTCATATTCATGGTTGTTTATGGTGTGGATGGGGTTGGATTATATATTTCTAGTTAGTTTTATGAGAATCTTGATTGTTTTGAGGGTTTTTGTGATGACCCAAATGGGGTTTTATTTTTTGTTTTGGTGATTTGTGTGGTGCATTTTGGGGGTGTTTATGATTAGGTGCTGTTTTGTTGTTGAGATTGGTGGGTTGCAGTACTTAAAGTTTTCATCTTTGTGTTTGTTTATTGTGGGGGGTTGAGATTTTACATTTCTTGTTGGTACTTTATAGTGTACATGTGTGTAATAATTCTTGGATTTGGGTATTTTGTGAGAATCTTGATTGTTTTGAGGGTTTTTGTGATGACCCAAATGGTGCTTTTTTGGTTTGATGATTTTGTGATGCATATGGGAGTGTTTATGATTAATTGTTGTTTTGTTGTTGAGATTTGTGGTTGTATGTGCTTAAAGTTTTCATCTTTGTGTTTGTTTTATGGTTGGGGTTGAGATTTTACTACATTTCTAGTTGGTACTTTAACGTTTTCATCTCTATGTAAGATGAACATTTCTGGATAGTTTTAGAGATTATGTGTGTAGATGAAATGTGGGCTAACACATAGGTCTATGTTCTATAATCAATTCAATGCTAGATGAAGGTGAAAAGAAATAGACATTAGTGTTCGACGTGGAACTCCTTGGCATTAACTTTTTTACGTAGTAGATTACATGGGTTTTTTTGCATGGGGGGGGGTGAAGATTTGAACCCATACAGTTGTGATGGGGAAAGGAGCACGGAGGCGGGATATGCCTTTGTGACTAACTATTTCAGAATCCTCGCCTTATATCCATTTGATGAAGAAATGTCAAATTTTTGTTGTAATTTCTGCTCTTCTATAGTGGAAATTATCTCCTTTTTTCCCTCTAATGACTCTTGCATAATTCACAAATTTATGCTCATTTTCCTTTCATGAGATATATGAGTCACAAGTATATTTTTTTTAAGTTCTGTTCGGTAGAATGCAAGAGAGCAGAGGTTTAATAGCCTGTTTAGCAAATTTCAGTAATTTTGTTATTGTACGTGAAGTTTTTATTTGTTTTTCCTACATCGAAGACATGGATGTAGTACGAGCAAGATTGTATTATGATTTTAAATTACGTAAACAAATAGGCTAAGTTACAAACAAACAACTAAAATAGGGTCTGTGTATGATTCAAACCATCTGTAAGTTAAATTCATAACAATAAAATGACTAGCCAAGTTATCATAAAAATAAAAAGGATAGTCAAGTTATGTTTCTTTACTGTTGGGGGTTGAGACTTTAATTCTTAAGTTAGTTTAAAGTATGTACATATAGATTAAACGTGGACTGACACACAGGTTTACTTTCTATTTGATGTTTCGATGTTAAAAGGTGAAATGAAGTGGCATATATAATCTGATGCGGAACTCCTTTACACCAGTTTTCTTTGTGTGGATTACATAGGGTGTTTATAAGGGTATGGGGATTGAAGATTTGAACTAATATACTTGTTAGGGGGAGGGTCATGGGAGTGGAATATATGTCTTGGCTACTAGACTATTTCCGAATCCACCTTTGCACCTAACCGATGAAGGAAGGTCAAAATTATTTTGTCTTGTCGTGCTTCTTCTATAGTGAAAATAAATCTCCTGTTTCTAGTAATTAGAATTTATTCCTTTAATGACTCCTGCACAAGTATTTGTTCATTTTCTTTTCTTGAGATATTTGACTTACAAGTATTTTCTTTATAAAATCTGTTCGGTTACTTGGGTAAATGCAAGGCACGGGAATTGAAAAGCTTGTTTAGCAAATCGTAGATTTTATCATTGTAAATTAAGTTCTAATTTGTTTTTCTTACTTCGAAGACATGGATGTATTACGAGCAGGATTGTAAGATGATTTTAGATTACATAAACAAATAGGCACAAGTTACAAGCAAACAACTGAATAGGATCTATGCATGATTAAAATTATCTGCGAATTAAATTTGGATCAGTGACGTGAGTAGCCAACATGGTTACATTTACAACTGTTTACATGTTTTTGGCCTAAGATAAGTGTCCAAGTCCAAGTGTTTAGTGTCTGACACGGGTAGTCGAGGCAAAATGGAGAGTCTGGGTAACATAGGTAAAAATTAGTTAAGTCATTTATCTTCACTCCCTCAATTTCCTTGATTCTTAACATTAATTTATCTGAGATTAAGTTCTAGGGTCAGCTGCATTGTTTCGGAATTGACTACAATTTGCTACCTAGGTCTTAAGACACTAACTGTAAATGCATACTTACCGTTTCAAAGGTGTTTTTCAGTTCAGTAGCACATAGATCATTTATACCAGAAGACATGCTCTATATATATTGAACTATGGGTTGGCAAGGCTAGATACTACCTTGTATCTACAATATCGGGGTTCATCCCTTTTCAACACTCTAGTATCATCCCAAATATCATAACTCTCTTTGCCATTAGAATGCTACGCCTTGAGATATGGATTACATGCACCAGAACCTTAGTTTAGGAACTTTAAAAGGGCCTAAGTTAAGGTTCCCACCTAGGCTGACTTAGTTATCACTCATCTAGTACCTTGACCTGGTCATATAGGATTCAATGTAATGTGGGCTTTTCTTTTACGATCATTATCACTTTGATCTGGAAAAGATGTATACACGATAATAAAAGTCAAGTCTGGTATTTTAGTTGTTCACTTTCAGATTTAGCATATTAAGATTTTAATGTTGCTCGGATTTACTTTTCACTAGACTATAAGGTGAACTGATTACTGAAGTTGCTGTTGTGAAACTCTCTTTCTTTATTCCTTTTCTGGATTGGGTTCGTAGCATTTGCTTATCTTCTTAATTTATTTGCTTCACTTCCTACAGGTCAAGATGGTGGTAAACGAATGGGTCTTAACTTTGACAGAGTGAAGTGAGTACTTGACTTGATTACTATGTTGACTTTGCTATCTTATCATGTAAAAGTTTTAATTTTTGTCATACTCTATTTCTGTATTCTTTCTTGTTATTGCTACTGGATAGTTATTAATGTATCGTTACTATGCAATCATTAATGTTGTTTGTGCTGATGGGGGTTTTCCTCTGTAGGAGATGGTTTTAATTTGCTGAGGTCTAGACAAGTGATTTGTGCATAAACATGTAATTCTTTTAGGGTCTAGAGGATCAATACGAATGCCAGTTTAGTGCATTATAACAATTTTCCTTTTTGCTAGACTAATATGTCTCTTCTTATGTTTTCCAGTATGCTTTTTGTTAGAATTTTGTTAAGAGACATGCAAATTCCTGTTATTAAATACTTTTGCTGCTTATTGTCATCCCCTCTTCACTTCTACTTGCCTGTCCAATTCTCTCTCATTACTCCTCTTTCCTGTTATACCCCAGGTATTGGCTCTCGGTTGGAGCTCAGCCTTCAGATCCTGTACAGCGCCTTCTTTTTAGGGCTGGTGTGTTACCTCCTCCACCAATGTTGGCAATGGGTCGCAAAGGTGGTCCCAGAGACACCCGGCCGATTGATCCCATGACTGGACGATATTTGACGGAGGGGAACCCAACTAACACTGACCAATCCAAAGATGGCGATGGAGATGTTGGTGAAGACGCTGCAACAACCTCGTAAAATTTAAGAATTTCGTCCTTTTAGGTGTATGAAAGAAAACATTCGGAATTTAGAAATATATTGCAACCCCTATTTCAATATGAGATTGGCATTGCAATATCTAGAGTTGCTCATGAGTTTATCCATCTCATGCATGTCACTCGTGCTGTACTGCTTTTTGTGTATTATCATTTGGCTTTCAGATCATGTTAAGAAATTTTATTGTTCAGTGAGCAAATGGGTTACAAATAAAGTTATATAAAGGCGTGATTTTTATATATAATATTTTTTTTAATTGAGATGTATATTATTTAATGATTAGTTTCTCAAAAATTGTTTCTAATGATTATAATGAAAGTTTAGTGTAAGTTATATATATATATATTTGTTCTTTTAAAAATTTTGTCTAGAATTTACTTGTTTCTTTATGCAACTGCAACTATATACTCCCTACCCTTCCCCGGGAAATTAATCACTGTGCTCCTGTGAATTTTAAAATTGTCCTTTCGAGTTGTATTCCCGAGTTTTTTGGCGAAGAGAAGAAAAATTATTGGGATTTGGAAGAGAAGAGAAAATTTTCTATAATTTTTTCTCAAAAACATTTTTCCAAAAATGAGAATATTTGGGAAATTTCTCTCACATTACACAAACTTGGTAGCACTCCGGTGATTCATTATCTTCTATTATAAAAATCTTGGGAACATAACGTAAAACTATATTGACTAAATAATATTTAATAGTTTGTTTCAAGTTTTTCACAATTTCCATTATGGTACAATTTAAAATTTTAAAATTATATAAAACAGGAAATAAATTTCAATCTCACTCATAAATAATATACACTCGTAAATAATATACACTAAAAGCCCATGAGCCATGTCCAATAACTATGTATGATCGTGGACCAGCTCTTTTGCTCGTCTAAGAGCATCTCCAACGCTTGAAAATCACTCCCCATTTATAATGAGCTTTATTTATATCATCTCACTGAAAAATGGGAAATAATCATTTAGGAAAAAAAAAAGAAAGAAGGGAAATGACCAAGTTCATAAAATACAAGAACCCATTTATTAATATATAAATAATAAAAACAAATAGAAAAGTAAGTCGGCGGGGGAGAAAATCAATTAAACTATATTAAAATATTTGTAAGAAATAAAATGGGCACTGACCATCGCGGTGACTTTACCCAATTTAGTCAGAACTCATCCAATCCAATATTTGTAAAAAAACAAGGGGTCAGGTTATTTTGACAGTCTCGAGACAGGTAAATGGGCTCCCGCTGGAGCTGCTCTAAGAGCATCTTATGGGCCCTATTGCTTGCCATCTCAAATCAAGTGGGTTTGTAAAAAAAAGTGGCAAGTTTCACCCAATAACAAGTTCACTTACGATATTTTGTAAGACCTATTATATTCATTTTATAATGTACTTTTGATTATGATATTTTAGTTTAATTTTAAAAACATTTTTATCTTTCAAAAATATGAAAAAAAATATGAAAGTTATTATTAAAAAATACATATCACACATATAAAATACATCATATTATTAAAAAATAATCCATGCAAAATTAGTAACAACAAATATGAACGTTGAAGTAACAACAACTTTTACAAAAATAATACAGGAGCTCACATAATGTACATCAAATTGAATAGCATATACAAAAGATAATATAAAAAAATGAAATGGCTTGGAAGTGGTCCAGCCCACCAACGTGGGACTTGCCACATTTTTTGATTTCCATGCAGAGGAAATGGGTCATAAAAGCCTAGCCAATTCTACTTCACGTGGATCAAGGAGAGAAATGACCCCCCAAGACGTGGCCGTATGAACTCCCGAAGGTCCTGTGGTTGTACAGGACCACTCCAAGGACAGGCACCGGAGAAACCCCCTTCAAACTCGCATACGGTTCAGAGGCCAGAATCCCAGCTGAAACTGGATCATTCTCTCATCGGGTCATCAACTTTGATGAAGTGTCCATCATTGAGGGCCTAAAAACCAATCTAGAGCTACTGGATGAAGCGAGGGATCGGGCGGTATAGAAGATGGAAAGATATAAAGAAAAATAAGGCTCTACTTCGGGAAAAAGGCCAAGATCAGAGAATATGAGGATGGTGATCTCATTCTCCGGGACACAGAAGCCTCCGATCCGACAAATCATGGACAACTGCAACCCAACTGGGAAGGACCATACAAAGTCAAAGAGGTACTGCGCCCAATAACCTACAAGCTAAGCTACCTAAATGACACCGAGGTCCCGAACACTTGGCATGGGGCTCGCCTGAGAAAGTTCTATCAGTAATCATAAGTTGTGCAACGCTACTTAGCTTCTATTTGAACTAGTAAGAGATCATAATATTTACTTATTTTCCCCGAATTGTAACCAATATCAAATTTCTAGTTGCAATGGAATACAATATTTTGAGCATCCAATAACTTAGAGTAAATTCATTCATGTTCTAAATCACCTCTATAATCTGCACACCTAAATGCATATTTATTTTTACAATTATTGTATAAAGTCCATGTGTACTTAGAAAATTTTCTCAAATATTAAATTTTCAACCCCTGCCCGTGGACAATTACACAAATCATCTGCACTTATAAAAATTTCTCAAATTTTAAATTTTCAACCCATGTCTGGGGACAATTACAAAAGCCATGTGTACTTAGAAAATTTTCTTAAATTTTAAATTTAACCCCTACCCGGGGACAATTACACATGCCATGTATACTTATAAAAATTTCTCAAATTTTAAATTTTTAACCCCTGCTCGGGGATAATTACACAAACCATGTGTACTTATAAAAATTTCTCAAATTTTAAATTTTCAACCCTTGCCCGGAGACAATTACACAAATCATCTATACTTATAAAAATTTCTCAAATTTTAAATTTTCAACCCCTGTCCGGGGACAATTACACAAACCATGTGTACTTATAAAAATTTCTCAAATTTTAAATTTTTAACCCCTTCCCGAGGACAATTACACAAACTATGTGTACTTGCAAAATTTCAAAATTGTTAAAAAATTTACCCCCGGGGACCAAGCTAACACAATACATTTGTACTTGTAAAATTTTAACAATTCCATTTTCTAACCCAGCACGGGGTACAATTATGAAAGTTAAAATCAAGTTAAAAGATGAAAACAAAAAATAAATTTGTTAGGCAAATACGAAAAGGAAATATATTTAAAGCAACTGTCCGAGGTAAACCAACCCCGGACCAAATAAACAATCATTATCCAAGTTAAGAAGCCAACAGATTAGTTCTGACGAAAACAACTTAAAAGAAATTACAAGACACGAAGGCCATTCATTATTTACCCGGATTCTGAAGAGGAGGAGGAGGAGTCTTCTCTCTTTCATGCTCCAGGAGGAGGAGGCTGCTGGGTCCCGGAGGTACCGGCTTCCGTTGTCTTTGCTTCTTCAAGTCGGAGCTCCTCAACAAGGTAGAGCTCTACGAATCCGTCCATATCTCCACCCGGATTCCTAGCTAGATAAACAGAGGCTATGTCCCAGCAAGGGTTCACCTTATGGAATATCCTCTCATTCAGCTGGTAATAGGCAGGAGTACCCCGGAAGGCAACAATAACTTCTTCCTCTCGGGGCCTCGCAACAAGCTCCTTCTTCATCCTCTCAACCTTCTCATGAAGGGTCCCAACAACTCGGGTTGCCTCCTCGCGGGCATTCGCCTCCTCAGCTAAAGAATTCTTATGCTCCCGAGACTCCCTCTCCTTAGCTTCCGGTAGTTGGCAAAGTCAGTCTTAAGCTTGCTCAACTCCTTCATCCCAGCCTTGGCATCCGCCACCCTCTTCCTATAGTTGTGGATGATGGTGGCACATCCGGAAACCCGGGCGTTAGCCTGAAATAAAGAAAGCAAAATAAATAAGAAGCACAACAACAAAAAGTTTATAGAAAAACCCAAGTGCAAATTTACAAACCTCCATTACATCTCGGACAAGATGTTCAAGGAAGGTATCAACATCCTCCTTAGCATAAAACTCAAAATCATAAGGGGAGGAATAATTGTCGAACATCTCCGAAGGGCGATCATCAAGAATCATTTTGGCCAGAAGATTCTTCAAGGCCTTAGTCTCCACAAGCCTCTGACTTTCCTCCTCCACCGGGGTCGGGGCAACCATCCTTCTATGCTGAGGGGTCCCGGAACCACCCGCATCATATTCAACAGCCTTCCTCTTACGATGATTCAAATCTCTAACTTCTTCCTCCTCTTCTTCCGCATCAACGCTCCCGATGTCAACAACAACCATGGGAGGTTCCTTCTCCAGAGCAACTTGACGAACAACAACCCCTGAAGAACCCGTGTCTCGGAGGTTGGAACCACTACCAACATCATCCCGCTTCTTCTTCCCCGAATCAAGCTGGGTGGCCCCACCAGTCCTCTTGAACCTACAATCCAAATATTGAAACTTTTGAGACATCTCGTGATGAAACGGGTTCAAAACCGAAATACCTACACAAAGGGAAAAACAAATCAAAAACTATAAAGATCCCGGAACACATAAAGAAAGACAAGAAAAATATACGAACAGTGAAACTTCAAACAATATAAGTACTTACATCCTGCATTATATAATGTTTGGTTACACAAAAAATTATTATGGGTCCACTGCGTACCAAGGGTTCCACAGAAGTCATACATCTTCGCAAGAGCATCTTCCCCGAGCCGCTAGGTAGGGAACCTGTCAGCTTTAATAGCATTTGTTGTAAAAGACATGCCTGTACTTTAATAAGACTAAGACATCTTGTCAACCTTGCATCGTTATCTTAATTTATATATTGTACTTGTAACACTTAAAGTCTGTAAAAATGCAAATGAGCAGACTGGAGTCTTTTTCCTGAAACAATATCAAGCCTAAGGATTCTATCTGGAAGAAGATCAAGAAGATCATGCCTCGGAAGAATTTTGAAGAAGCTTAGAGTTAGATAAATCTGTTTGGAGAAAAATACTCTAAGTCAAGATCTCTACAAGTCACAGATTTAATGTTATAGAGACGTCATTCGAGAACTCTAGAATGGCTTATTGAGAAGTCAGGATAGCTACTAGAGAACTCAGGAAGATATCGACAAGCCAAAGTGAAGAACTGAAGATTGGAGATATCGACAAGTCATTCCTTCACTAGAGAACTCAGAGTTATCGACAAGTCTACATTCAGTAGAGAACTCTGAGTTATCGATAAGTCAACTTCCATTAGAGAACTCAGAGATATCGATAAGTCAAAATTCACTAGAGAACTCTGAGATATCGACAAGGTGAATTTGACTAATGAACTCTGAGATATCGACAAGTCAAGAAGCCACTAGAGAACTAAGACTTATCGATAAGTCAAAGTGTAGATGTGAAGACTAGAGACCTCGACAAGCTGAAGACCTCTACAAGCCAATCTAAATATGGAATGCTAGAGATCTCGATAAGCCTATATACTTATCGAGATGTCAAGTATTCTATATACCTAAACTGGAGATCTCGATGTACAGTCTCAAAGTACAAGATTGCAGATCAGTTCAATATCCAAGATAAACAATCAACAAACAATCCAACAGCTGGATTGACAAGTCTACAAAAAATAGCTTGAAGAGTGTGCAAGATCAATGGAAAAGATTAACTGACAGAGGAAGATTAAAGTGAACACGGGATGCTAAAGATATGCTAAGCCAGAAATGGAAGATCTGCTTTTCTATAAATATAAATGACAAGTGACAGTTTAGAAAAGCTAATAGCATGTTTTATTATCCACTGTGTAAACCAGCAGTTAACTGAGTTATAAAGTTAACACCGGTCCTTTAATCAGTTGTAACAATTAAGATCAGATTTCTTGTAATACTCTCAAGAAGAAGCTGAGCTCTTTAACAACAAAGAGCTTAGAAATTTTGTAGCAAAATAGTCTTAATTTTAATATAAAATTAAGTGAGTTTTGAGATCTGTGTTCTTTACTTTCTGCAAGTTTAAATTCTGTATGAACACTTTTCTCTACAAGATTTAATTTACTTTGTTCAACCATTAAATTTCAAGAAAAGCCTAAAAACAGTAAAACAAATTCACCCCCTCTCCGTGTGCTATTCATTACCTAACAAGTGGTATCAGAGTAAAATCTGAAAGTAAACAGATTTAAGACCTTGGAAGAATGAATACACAGAAAATCAGTAGCATCAAAATTCCTACCTTTGATAGAGCTAATTATACACTTTGGAAAAAGAAAATGATGTTGTTCATCAGGATGGCCAATCCACTCTACATTCAGATCCTCAAGAATGGAACCTTCATTCCTATGGTTAGAGTTGAGGAATCTAAAGATGGAGACATGGTTATCCCAGCTCATTTTGCTCCAAAAGATCCTTCTGAGTATTCTGACCCTGAAAAAGAGAAAGTCTCCCTGGATAGTAGCTTGCGATTAATATTGATTGAGTCACTTAACAATGTGATGTACAACAACATTGTCAACTGTGACACTTCCAAGAAAATACGGGAAAAGGTTGAGATACTCTGTGAAGGAACTGAGGAAGTTAGGTCAAATCAAAGAAGAATACTGATTTCACAATATGAGGGTTTTATGGCAAAGCCAAATGAAAGTATTACTGATGTGTTCGAAAGGTTTAACAAGCTGATAAATGACTTGCAGCTTCATGACAAATATTATGAAGCTGAAGAAGTGAACTTGAAATTCTTGCTTACTCTCCCTAATCATTTGGAACAGAAAATCTCAGCAATCAGGGAAGGGAGAGACTTGAGTAGAATAACTCTGGAAGTTCTATATGGAATTCTCAAAATATATGAACTAGAGATGATTCAAAGGCAATCATTGAGATCTGTTCAGGGACATGTTGTGGATGGTTCAAGGGCTTTAATTGTTAATGAAATCCAAACATCTAATGATGAACCAATATCTCAAACTCCAGTTGCCTCAACAACTGAGCAAAGAACAAATGATTCACAGGAGCAAGTCATTCTGGAATTGGAAAAAGATGAGTTCTATACTCTTGAAGAACTGGATGAGCTAGATCAGTCAATGGCCTATTTAGCTAGGAAATTCTCTAATATTAGAGTAAAGAAGCCAAGATACCTCAAGAATAAAGGGCAGTCCTTCAACAAAGACAACAGCTGAAAGGGAAAAGGGAAGTACAATTCTGATAGCAAGAATGACTTCAATTGTGATGAACAAGGCCACTTTGCTACAAAATGCAGGAAACCCAAGAAAGCAAAGAAAGACAAGGCTTATCTTGAACTTGAAGCTAAGTATGAAGCTCTTCTAAGGAAACAGCAAAGTAAAGCTTATATTGCAGAGGGTAAAAGTTGGGATGACTCTAAAAATGATGAAGATGAAGAATTTGGAAATTATGCACTCATGGCCCTAGAGCAAGGAGAATCATCCTCATCTAAATCACAGACATCAACTCTTACCACTATTGATTTAAATATGAACCAATACAAGGAGACTGTTGAAAAGATGAGCACAGAAATGTTTCACATTCACACAAGCATGGTTGCTGCTAATGAAGAAGTTAGCAGATTAACGAAGATAAATGAGAAGCTTGAAAGTGAGAAGCAAGAAACTGAATTGTTGTTGGTGGAGCTTGAAGCTTTAAAACAAGAAAATGCTTATCTAAAAAACAAGCTTAAGTGTGCAAATGAAATTGAAGCAGTGCTCAGGGAGAAGCTGGAAAAGAATGAAGTGAAGATGAAATCTTTCAGGAATGCATCTGAACTGGTCGGACAGTATCATGAGAAGAATAAGCCATGTGCAAACATTGCTATTGGCCTTGACTATGATGCCATGAATGACAAAAAGAAGACTGTAGGTGATAAAGGGAAAGCAAAGAAAACTGAGAATGCTCCAACCTTTTTTAAAGAGGTTAATGCACCTATATTCAAAGCATGTGAAGTCAACTTCATTGAAGAAGAATTGATTATCAAGCAAGAAATTGTTGGTGAAGATAAAGAGAAGGAAACTGAAGAATCAGTTCAGTCTTCCAATAATGAAGATAAGCTCATGAACAAACAAAGTCCCAAGACTCCTGTTAAAGAAATCAAAATTGAAGATGCAAGAAAGAAAAGGAGAAATAGAAATGGGAAAATAGGGATAAACAAAAAAAATAATTTTGCTTATGTTGCAAATGCTCCTAGAAAAAAGTGCGAAAAATGTGGCTCTACAAATCATCTAACTCACCTTTGTAAAAAGGTTGTTAGCAAGCCAACTGAAGGAACTTGCAAATACAATGAAGCAAATCAAAATGATCCCTATTCATTCAGTGACAAGTTTGATTGCATTCCTTGCAACTTGAAAGTAATAAAGAGTTGCCACAAACTGAGAGCGGACCTAAAGAAATAAGGAATGAGCCCACATCAGAAGGAAAACGTGCACAACAGTCATTGAATTCTATCTCCTCTAAAATAACTCATTCTACTACTGCTGAACAAGTTACTAAGAAGAAACTACCCAACACTGCTTGAGTTTCCAAACACACTTAAAACTCATTGTGTGCAGGGCATAGTGTAGAGAGTCATCTGGATCATAGATAGTAGATGTTCCAGGCATATGATAGGTGATAAGGCCCTGCTATCACAATTTGAGGAGTAAGTTGGCCCTTTTGGTGACCTTTGGAGACAACAACAAAGGATTCACAATGGGATATGGCAAGATGGTTTCAGAAAATGTTGTCCTTAATGATGTAGCACTGGTAGTTGGTCTTGAAGTGAATCTTCTCAGAGTTAGCATATTGCAGACAATTGTCTTAAGTCTTACTCAACAAGAAGAATGCACTGATTATCAGCAGGAAAACTGGTGAAGTTGCTCAGAAAGGAGCAAGAAAAGGAAGCTTGTTTGTTGAAGATTTGACTCAATAAATAAGAATGGTGTTTGTTGCTTTTACACCAAGGTATCAGAAGAAATAACAAGCTCTGGTATAAAAATCCGTCTCACTTGATCTTCAAGGGAATTAACACCTTGTCAAGAAGGAGTTGGTAAGAGACGTACCTAAGATGAAGCTTGCTCAAGTTGAAGTTTGTGAAATTAGTCAGACTAAGAAAATGAAGAAACTACTCAACAAGAGAATCATGAAAATGGAAGCTCATTTCATACACATGAGTTTAATTACACAATCTCAGGGGGAGAAAGAGGATCTTCAGATAATGGAAGGAAGCTCAACTTGGGATTATGGTATCCCAAGGGAATCAGTTTTGAAGCTGTTGGTTACACAGATGCATAATTTGCTGGATGCAGGGTTGATAGAAAGAGTTCCAGTGGAAGCTATCAATTTTGTATTTTCAAAGAATTGTATCCTGGTTTAGCAAGAGCTCATTTTAGTACTAGCAGAAAAACAATTAGCTGACATTTTTACTAAACCTTTGGATGAAACAACTTTCACTAGACTTGTAGGTGAAATTGGATTGCTTAATTCTTCATCCTAAGACAAGAACTCGGCTATTGTTTTGCAGCAGAATAATCTCCAATAAATCAAAATTAATTTGATTAAATTGGAAATTAACTGAAATATGAATTATAAATATTTCAGAATTCTCTGCATATTTGTTTTTCAAATTTAAATTTAACTTAGAATTTTTCAAATTCTAAGTAAACTGCTCAGTTGTTAATTTACATTTTCAATATGTAAAATTAACACAAGGCAGAATTACAAAAATCAAAAGTATAGAGAGAACCGAGTTCTCGATAAGTAAAAATTGACTCCTCGACAAGTCATTTTAAGACTTCTCGAGGGAGTTCTCGATAAGTCAATTTACTGACTTCTCGAGTGACTTCTCGATAGGCTTAAAGATGACTTATCGATAAGTCTTTGTAGAGTTCTCTAGGAGTGCTAATTCACAGAGTTCTCTACAAGTATAATTTTTAACTTATCAATAACTCAGAACTGAAATAATATATATTAATAAATTATTTTGGTAAAATACTTTTGGAAAATTCATTCTAATTTTATTTTGAATTTATTCAAATAAAAGTTGGAATTAATTCAATCCACTTTTTGGACAAACTGGGGATTTATTTGACATCTCGATAAGTCAGTTTTGAGTTCTCTAAAAGAGTGATTTAAAATGACTTCTCGATATGTACTTCACTTCTCAAAATGACTTCTCGATAGACAAACTCCAAATATCTATTTTTGAGTTCTCGACAAGTCATCTACTTTTACTATAAATACCCAGACTTCTCGATACATACACTTACTTACAACTTTCAAGATCTATAGTGACCTAGCTTTCAATCCAAAACCGTTTTCTCTCTCATTTTTCATCCTTTCTCAGAAATTTTTCTTATCCATTCATTCTCATCAATCAACAATGGCTCAAAATATTTCAAGGACATCTATCCCAGAGAAAGAAACCAACTATCTTGCTTCTACTAATGCAAACCAAGCCCCTGATAGTTTCAAGGGGTTTGTGAAGCTGCTGGCTGAAACTTATCTTGCAGGTGCTTTGACTGCAAATCCAGTACTGTATCTAGATGTGCTGCATGAATTCTGGACTACAGCTGTAGTGAGGACTGATGTAAACAACAACTCTCTTTCTATGGTGATGACATGCATAATTGGAGGCCAACTAATAAAATTCAATGACCATGATGTGAATAGAGCTTTGGGGCTGCCAACTGAGAATCTGGTGGAGGTACCAACTCCTGATGAGCTGACTGAGTTCATGGATTTCATCAACTATGGTGGGAGAATCAACCTGTCAAGCCTAAACAGAACCAATCTAAGGAAGAAGTGGTCCTTCATCTTTGACTATGTAGTAAGAGCCTTCACTTGCAGAAAAATAGGATATGACAACATCTCAAGTGTTGTACAAAAACTGGTGTATTCAATTGCCCACAATAGACACCTGAATGTTGGTCTGCTGATCCTGGAAGAACTTGCAACCAGGCTGATTATGCCCCTGACAACTGGATGTAAGGAAATTTTCTTTCCTAGATTTATTATGTCCATTTTAAATAATAAAGTAGCTGACATACACCTACTGAATGGTATAGATAGTACTAAAATAGGCAATTATAAGCAAGTGTCCAAAATAATATTCGGCTCACTTACTACAAAGAATAAGGTCAATGTAAGTCTAAAAATCACTCCATTTATGTTGGAGAGGTTTAGGACTTATCCTTATCCTATGCCTAACATGAGATCTAATGTACAATCTAACACAACTATGATTCCTAAACCTGTGGAAATACAAACACAGGATCACCAACATGGATCTTCCCAAGCTGCAACCATTCTTTCAAAACCTTTAGAAGCTAGGCAACCAACCACCTCATCTTCTCAAAAGGATGAGGTGAGTAAAAAGAAGAGAAAGGGGGCAACCTTAACTGTTGTAACTGAGAGTGGTGATGATATACCTGAAAAAGAGTCACCTTTGCTCAAGAGAACCAAAAGGAGTAAGAAAACTGAACGACCACTCGAGCCACCTCTGCATCCTCCCAACACGATGTAGTTGTAAAAGCAACCAGTAGTAAGTCTGCACAGCCTGCACAAGAAGCAATTCAAGTGTTTGATAGGAGAAATATGGAAGGTACACACTGTGAGGGCACATCCCTTGAAGCTCCCTCATCTATTCAGAGGAGCTGCCAACACTCACAACTGAGCAACAATCTCTCGTATCTAATATTTCTTCTATTCCAATTCCACTTGAATCCATCTCTCAAGTACATCAAAAATCAAGTGACTTAGCTCAAGAAGCTCTGCTCACCACCCGGACACTCCATTTAGATGGTGAGAGGCTACATGCTGGGGTAGACCTTGATGACACCATCACAAACATGGGGGATTTATTAGTCTTTACTGAAGACCCCATGGATACCCCTAATGCACCTTCATGTGCAAAACAGTTTTCACAGACTGAAAGGTTTGAGCGTAGTATTCCTGAGGGGGAGCTATCTAAATCCTCTACAATTCAATTGGAGGTTCCTCATGTGGGGACAACTCCCATCACAACCCTAGCAGAAATTGTATCTGCAGTTGAAGCTAGGAGCACAATTGCCCATGATCCTGTCATAGGGGAGGCAAGCATAGCACATTCAAGTGCCATTGTGTTGCAAGACACACAAGGGTTTGAGGCTGGTGTACATGACAGTAACCCAGTCATATCACCTCCAATTCAATTGGAGGTTCCAACTACAAGTGGAGGAAAAGACACTGTCAAAATCACAGAGCAATCTGTGAGTCAAACTGTGAGCCCAGTCACAGGTGTTTCTGATGAACCATCCACCTCACAACCTCAACAACCTCACATACTTTCTCAGTGGCTACAAGAATCTGCTTCTCAACCAACTTCTGTAGATGATCTACTAGTAGAGCAGATCTCTGGACTAGTCAACATCTCACATCATCTTCTAACTTCAGACATGAGCAACCAAGACTATCAAGCTATCATGCTTACTTACAATGAAGAGGTTGAGGAGCAAAATAAGAAAATTGTCAATAATGCTGAGCCAGATGGGAATGTGGATGCATGACTGTCTGATGACTTTGACTTGGAGATGAATCAAGTTCTGGCCAGATTCAGAGAAGAGTATGTTACTATTATGGGGAGCAATGCAAAAGACTTGAGTCCCGAAGCTGTCTATGATGCCATTACGGATGTATACAAAGCTCAGCTCAAAGTATTTCATCTGTTTGGTAAAGCTCTTTAAATCAAGCTTACTGGCCATGAAGACAGAATAAGAAAATTGGTGAATGAGAAGATGGACATGATCATACCATCTCAAGAGCAGATCTCTAAGAAATTCAAGCATTTTACTGAGCAAATGGCCCGGATGGATCTTGCCTCCATTGAGAAGGAAGTCAAAAACCTCAAACAATACTTCACCAAACTCCATGAAATGATCCAGAAACAAATTACTCACTCAAATGAGACCAAGGTCCAGCTGGATCAACTTCACCATAGCAGATTTAAGCCTTCAACGTTGCTAATGGAAGGGATCAAAGAGGCTATAGAAGAACACTTTGGCACTTCTAGCAGCTCTTATCAGCCTGGATCCACTTCAACAAATCTGCAAATTCAGTCTCTACAGGGTCAAGTCATATCATTGCAAGACTCCAACTCTTCTCTCACTGCACAAGTTAAGGCTTTGACATCTCTTGTCAAGAGTCAACAAACAGATATCCAAACCTTGGCGGACTCCTATAAGCATCTTCAAATGCAGAATTCTATAGCTTTAGGAGCCATCATGGGCAAACTCAACATACCACTACCTTCTCTACCTGAACAAGTCAGGCCTGAAATTCCTACTCCCCTTCTAATACCTGTCAACAAGACTAAGGGGAAGATAGAGGCTATGTTGACACGATCTAGGTCATCTCAACAGCAAGTCTAGGGGGCTGTAACGAAATCTAACGAAGTTGATCTTGACATGGAGAGATTATTAGGTCTGCTGAAGGACCTAGTCTGAGCAGAGAGTTTGAAGAACTACTTAAAGCCCTAAAAGCTTCTCTCAACAACAATCACTTCACATATTAAAAGGCCCTGGACAAAACAATCAATTTCGTAAGAGTGATCAAGGTCAATAAGGACAACTTGCTGGAAGAGAGGATAGTGGTTAATGCAAATGACTCAGGGATAGACAGGTGTGTGCAAGTGTCCCTCAATTGCCTTGTCTCAAGGAGGGCATTTGAGTTAGACATCTTTATCAGCAAAGTTAGAACTATAACTCGTGAAGATACCAGGCTACTAACTGCACTGAGAGATGCTCATATAGCTGCCTTCCCTGAAGCATATCTACAACCAAGTAAGGGTAGAGCATACATCTGTCCAACCACCAGACAATTCAGATATTTCAATATCCCCAAACAATGTGTCATGAACAACAAGAGGCTTATCATGATCCTAGGAACTAGCTAAAATGCTAAGAAAAACAAGAACAATGATGATATGTAAATGGTAAAGCTACTAAGGAGATATATGGAAAATGCAGAAGCCAACTTGCCTAAAACTCAGTTCAACAATGATGACTTGGATGATGAGCATAAGAAGAGTGATCAAAATCCTTATAGCTCAAATCCGAGTCAGTCCAGTAAGCCATCTGGTAGCAAGGGTGGAGAAAAGAAGAAGGAGGATGACAAGAAAGATGAAGAGAAGAAGAGAAGAGGTGAGAGGAAGAGCAGAAAGCCTCATGATGATTTAGAAACCCAAACAACCCTAAAAATCCAAATACAACCATCTCAAACCTCAGCTCAACCCACAACATCAACTTTATCAAACATCAAACCTTCCCAAATATCTAAGCCAAAATTTCTTTATAGACAAACTGCCAACTCCTTCCTAAAAATTCCAATCACCTCAAGCCACACAAATCTCATGAAAATGACAACCCTAACTTTAGCCAAACCTTCACTAAAATTCAAGCTCAAATATGTTGGGAGAAAGTCTAAGAAAGTCAAGCCTGCAAAGAAAGTGGAAGTCACTGAAAGAGTCATCTGTAATTGCTTTAAGGAATCTGACTTTCTACCTCTAAATTGGTGCATCTCAGATAAAGACCATTTCCAATATCTAGCTGAGGAAATTGTTAGAGTTTGGATTGTATCCTTGAGAGAAGTCAGAATTTATTTTAAGGATGGTACATTCACTCTTCTTAACAAAAGATTAATGGATTCTTTGGTCCCTACAGAAATTAAGAAAGTGATAAGTTTGTTAAAAGGCAAGGATACTGCTACAAGGGCATGGAGATCATCTCTAGCTGAATGGTTATTTAAAAGGGAGGAAACAAAGAAAAGAGATAAGGCTGAAGCTGAAGAAAGAAGAAGGAGGCATGATGAAGAGATAGACATGTACATAAAAAGATCAGAAATTTGAAAGCAAAAGGAATGAGCAGAATTTCTAAAGATGGGAGATTTCTAAACATTAGAGCTGGTGGAGTCTCAAGGTTCTGCATAGAGTTTCTGGACCAAGGTTATTCTAAGTCAGCAAGACAAAAACTTTTAGAAGCTCTAAGTGGAACACTTATCATTGAAGAACTTGAAATTCTTGACAAATTGAATGATCAACTTAAAAAAGAAGCAGATGTAAAAACTGTCTTTACATGAATCTCGTAACCATTGAACCTTGCGAATCTTATATTGTACAAGTTGTAATTCTATCAAGCTCTATGTATTAATTTTATCTTCCATCATTTTAAACTTGGGGTTAGTCTTGTTAACAGGCATGAATTTGTGTTAAGCAATCTTCTCACAAATTGGGGGAGATTGTTGTAAAAGACATGCCTGTACCTTAACAAGACTAAGACATCTTGTCAACCCTAAGTAAGTTATATTATTATCTTAATTTGTATTTTATACTTGTAACACTTAAAGTCTGTATGTTAGATATATTTGATAATGTCATGGCTAATATAATTTATGTTTAGATTTCAGATCTTACTTAACAGGATAAATCAGTACTTAACTGTTGATCAGTACTTATACTGGAAGTCAGGACTTAAGGATATCAGTACTTATATTATCAGGAGATAATTATCAGAAGTTAGATATCAGAACTTAAGTGCTGAAGGATGATCAGAGAAGGACAATAGTTGATTAAAGGAAAGAAGATCGAGATAAATATAAGAAGAGATATGCATGAAGAAGGAATTCCGTGAAGAATGGAATACTTGGAAGAAAAGATATCTGATTGATATATTTTAGGAAGCAGAATTATATTCCATATCAATTAGTGATTATCTTGTAACTGTGTAGTATATAAACACATACATAGGGTTTACACTATAAGTGTTATCATATATTCGAGAAGATTATTCATTGTAACCCTAGCAGCTCTCGTGATATTTGTTCATCACTGAGAGGTAACAGATCCATACTGTAACAGAGTTTATTGTTTCAATAAAGTTTGTTTTCTGTTACTTAATATATTAAAGTTCGATTTGATTGTATTATACACTGTATTCACCCCCTCTACAGTGTGTGTGACCTAACAAGTGGTATCAGAGCCAATCTGTTAACATATATACAGCTAAAGATCCAAACACAATCATGTATGACACAAAAACTCCAACTAAGCCTACCAAAACTGAAGAACCTCCAAAGCCACAAATTCAAAGTCGGTATGAGACTATCAGGGTTCCCATACTGAGACCATCTGAATATCCCATATGGAAGGTAAGGATGACCATGTTCCTGGAAGCAACAGATCCAGAATACCTTGATAGAATCAAGGAAGGGCCTCACAAACCAACCAAGCTCGCAGTTGCAGTTGCAGGTGAAGCAGCAAAGACCGTACCAAAGGAGAAGAGTGATTATACTGCTGAAGATATAGCATCAATTGCTAAGGATGCCAAGGTACGACACTTACTGTATAGTGCCATTGATAATGTAATGTCAAACAGGGTAATCAACTGCAAGACTGCTAAGGAGATATGGGATGCTCTGGAAACAAGGTGTCAGGGAACTGAGACAATTAAGAAGAACATGAAGACAATACTCACTCAACAGTATGAACACTTTGACTCAAAAACTAATGAGTCATTAAATGATTTATATGATAGATTTGTCAAACTTTTGAATGATTTGTCATTGGTTGATAAAGAGTATGATCTTGAAGATTCGAACCTTAAGTTCCTGTTAGCTCTTCCTGAATGCTGGGATTTGAAGGCAACGACAATAAGAGACAACTACAATCTTGATGAAACAACTCTTGACGAAATCTATGGAATGCTCAAGACTCATGAGCTTGAGATGGAACAAAGAAGCAAGAGGAAAGGAGGAAAGTCAAGGATAGTTGCTCTTAAGGCTGAAGAAGAATTCCCCAAAGCAGCTTCCTCAAGGAAAGACAAGGGTAAAGCTCTTGTCATAAAGTTTGAAACTGAGTCATCAAGTTCTGAAAGTGATGATGACTCAGATTCTGAAAGATTGCCTGAGACTGATGCTGATGAGGAGATGATGAAGCTGCGTGCTCTTATGGTGAAAGGAATCACAAAGATTGCATACAGGAAGTTCAGGAAGGGAAAGAAGTTTTCCAGGAAAGGCATAAGTTCTGATAAGAAGAATTTCAGAAGATCTGAAGGCAGAGGAGGAAAGTCTGACAGAGGAGATTACACCAATGTTAAATGCTATAACTGTGGTAAGAAAGGCCACATATCTCCTGATTGCAAGAAGGTAAAGGGTGACAA
This sequence comes from Apium graveolens, assembly GCF_009905375.1. Taxonomy (NCBI): domain Eukaryota; kingdom Viridiplantae; phylum Streptophyta; class Magnoliopsida; order Apiales; family Apiaceae; genus Apium; species Apium graveolens. The sequence goes on from NC_133654.1 coordinate 5,667,850, forward strand.
AGGCAAGGCTCTTGTCACAAAGCAGAAAAGCTGGACAGACACCTCAGACTCTGAAAGTGAGGAAAACTATACATTAATGGCAAATGCTAATAAAGAAAGTGCTGATAGCAGTTCTGAAGCTGCTAAAACAAAGGTACCTCAGACTACTTATGCTTTTCATACTGATGATATTAATGAGTTGAGAAGATATCTTAAAACCATGTTTGTTAGTTATAGAGATCAAACTTTAACATGTGAAAGATTAACTTCTGAAAATCTTGCATTTAAGAAAAGAAATGATTTCTTAGAAAAAGAGTTAGTCATGTTCCATCAAACTCAGAAGGATAGAGATGATGCTTTTTATGTTAGGGATGAAGTGCTAAAAATGAATGAATCTCTAAAAACTGAGTTAGAAAAGGAAAGAGAGATTATCAGGACTTGGACTAACTCTGGCAAAACTACTCAAAATTTGCTAAGTAGCGGAAACTGGAAAGAGGGCTTAGGTTATGGAGAAGATAAGAATGATAAAGGAACTGAAGAAATTAAGCCTGTTGATAAGCAAAAGCCAAAGTTAAAACCTGTTAAGTTTGTAACTGTAAAGTCTGAAAATGAGAAATCAGAAGTTACAAAGGAATTAACTTCTGACAAACTAAAACAGGAAAAGACAGCTGAAGTAAACATAGGCTTAATGACAAAGAAGCAGATTAAGCATAAGCTGAAAGATGTTAAGAATGCAAACAAGGTAAAATCACCTAGGAAAAATAGGAATGGAAAGGAAGGTGTGAATAAAAGCAATAATTATAAACCTGTTCCTGCTGCTCCTAGGAAAACATGTCATAAATATGGAAGTTCTAACCATCTGGCTTCTTTTTGCAGGAAGAATAAGAATATTAACTCCTTACCTTCAAAATCAGGAGTTAAGAGTCAGTCTGTTAGATACAAACCACAAAATCCTTGTTTTCATTGTGGTAGTTTATGGCATTCCATTTATACTTGTAAGGAATATCATAGTTTGTACTATGATTATTATCAAATAAAACCTTCTTTGAAGAAAGTTTCCATTGTTCCTTCTAGTATAAATCTTGATTCAAAGTCTGATAGTGTAAGTTCTGATAAGAAAAATATTAACATAAACTCTGATGCTAAATCCGCCGCAAATGTTAACAAACTTAATAAGGCCAAAGGTTCCAAGCAAGTCTGGGTCCTTAAAATTAATAATTAGTGGTCTTTGTGATTGCAGGGCAACAGGAAAAATATTCTAGTTCTGGACAGTGGATATTCATGACATATGACTGGAAATAAGGCCCTGCTATCAGACTTTGTGGAGAAAGCTGGCCCAAGTGTTTCTTATGGAGATGGCAACATTGGAAAAACATTGGGATATGGCAATATCAATCTTGGAAATGTCATAATTAAAGAAGTAGCTCTGGTCTCAGGACTTAAACACAACCTACTGAGTATAAGTCAAATCTGTGACAGAGGTTATCATGTTGATTTCTTTGAAGAACACTGTGAAATTGTGAGTAAATCTGAAGGCAAAGTTGTTCTGAAAGGATACAGGCGTGGTAACATTTATGAAGCTAAGCTTTCAACAAGTACTGATGGTTCTGCAATCTCTCTGATGAGTAGAGCATCAATTGAAGAAAGCTGGAATTGGCATAAGAAACTCTCTCATTTAAATTTCAACAATATAAATGAACTGGTCAAGAAAAATCTTGTGAGAGGACTGCCAAAGTCAGTATTTGCTCCTGATGGTCTTTGTGATTCCTGTCAGAAAGCCAAACAAAGAAAATCTTCATTCAAGAGCAAGACTGAATCATCAATTCTTGAGCCTTATCATCTACTACATGTTGATCTATTTGGTCCAGTAAATGTCATGTCTATTGCAAAGAAGAAGTATGCGTTGGTCATAGTGGATGAGTTCACCAGATACACATGGGTGTATTTCTTGCACACAAAAAGTGAAACTGCATCTATCTTGATTGATCATGTCAAACATCTGGATAAAATGGTCAAAGATTCTGTGAAAATTTTAAGGTTTGATAATGGCACTGAGTTCAAGAATTTGATAATGGAAGAGTTCTGCAAAAACCATAGAATAAAGCAGGAATTTTCTGCTCCTGGAACTCCACAGCAAAATGGAGTTGTTGAAAGGAAGAATAGAACTCTCATTGAAGTTGCACGTACAATGCTTGAAGAAGCAAAGCTTTCAACCTATTTCTGGGCTGAAGCTGTGCAGACTGCTTGTTTTACTCAAAATGCAACACTCATTAACAAGCATGGAAAAACACCATATGAGATGGTGAAGAAAAAGAAGCCAAATCTGAAATACTTTCATGTATTTGGATGCAAGTGTTTTGTTCTCAAGATTCATCCTGAACAGCTATCAAAGTTTGATCTAAAAGCTAATGAAGGAATCTTTGTTGGATATCCACTTTCCACAAAAGCCTTCAGAGTCTATAATTTGAGAACAAAAGTGGTCATGGAATCTATCAATGTCTCTTTTGATGACAAGAAGATTACTGGTCTTGAAGATTTCATTGACCATGATCAGCTGAGTTTTGAAAATGAAGACTCAAATTCTGATACTGAAAATCCTGACAGTCTAAGTCCTGATACTGTAAACTCTGATGGATTAAACTCTGATGTTATTGAAACTGTGGTGACTACGTCAAAGGAAGATGCACCTATGCAGGGGGAGCATACTCAAGATCCTACCACATCTCAAGAAACATCAGAACATGCATCTGGCTCTTCAAGTTCTAATTCATCAAGTTCTGATAAGCCAAGTTCTGATAGTGCTGAAAATCTAAATACTGAAGAATCCAACTCAGAGAGCATAGTTTCAGGGGGAGCATCAGAAAATGAAAATGAAGATAGCATGGATCATGGGGGAGCATCCAGTTTTAGAGAAAACCTTTCATCTGCAAGGAAGTGGACAAAATCACATACACCTGATTTGATAATTGGAAATCCTGATGCAGGTGTCAGAACTAGAACAGGTACTTCAAATGAATGTCTCTACAATTCTTTTCTCTCTCAGACTAAGCCAAAGAAAGTGGAAGAAGCTCTTCAAGATGCTGATTGGGTGCAAGCAATGCAGGAACAGTTAAATGAATTTGAAAGAAACAAAGTCTGGACCCTAGTGCCAAGACCAAAGAATAGATCTGTTGTTGGTACAAAGTGGGTATTCAGAAACAAAACTGACAGTGATGGCATAATTACAAGGAATAAGGCAAGGCTGGTTGCAAAAGGATATTCTCAACAGGAGGGAATTGATTATGATGAAACATTTGCACCAGTTGCTAGGTTAGAAGCCATAAGGATATTTTTGGCTTATGCTGCTCACAAAAAGTTTACTGTCTTTCAAATGGATGTGAAAAGTGCTTTTCTCAATGGAGAATTGGAGGAGGAGGTATATGTTGAAAAACCTCCAGGCTTTGTAGATACCAAACATCCAGATTATGTCTACAGGCTTGATAAAGCACTTTATGGACTTAAGCAAGCTCCTAGAGCATGGTATGAGATTTTGCTCAGTTTCTTCTGGAAAGTGGATTCAATAGAGGAACAATAGACAAAACACTGTTCTACCTCAACCATGGAAAGGACTTACTTCTGGTCCAGATTTATGTTGATGATATCATTTTTGGGTCTACAAATGACAAACTTTGCAAGAAGTTTGCCAAACTAATGCAGTCAAGATATCAGATGAGTATGATGGGGGAACTTAGCTATTTTTTGGGCCTTCAAGTCAAGCTGAATGAAGAAGGCACTTTTATTTGTCAAACCAAGTACACCAGAAACTTGTTGAAGAAATTTGGAATGCAAGATTGTTCAAGTGCATCCACTCCAATGGCCAATGCAATAAAACTGGATAAGGATACCGGTAAATCAGTAGATATTACTGACTACAGAGGTATGATTGGCTCTCTACTCTATCTAACTACTAGTAGACCTGATATCATGTATGCTACCTGTCTTTGTGCAAGATTTCAAGCAGATCCAAGAGAACCTCACTTAACAGCTGTGAAAAGAATCTTTAAGTATCTTAAAGGAACAACTGCTCTGGGATTATGGTATCCTAGAGAATCAGATTTTAAACTAATAGGTTACTCAGATGCAGATTTTGCAGGTTGCAAAATTGACAGGAAAAGCACAAGTGGAAGCTGCCAATTTCTTGGAGGTAGATTGGTTTCTTGGTTCAGTAAGAAACAAAAGTGAATTTCCACATCAACTGCAGAAGCAGAGTATATTGCTGCAGGAAGCTGTTGTGCATAAATTCTTTGGATGAAGAATCAGTTACTGGATTATGGGTTAACATATTTCAAAATCCATATTTATTGTGATAATCAAAGTGCTATTGCTATGACAGGTAATCCAGTTCAACACTCTATGACAAAGCACATCAGCATCAGGTACCACTTCATAAGGGAACATGTGGATGAAGGTACAGTGGAATTGCACTTTGTTCCAACAGATCAACAACTAGCAGATATCTTCACAAAACCACTATGTGAAGCCACTTTTACAAGATTGGTAAATGAACTTGGAATGGTTTCAGGTTCTTTTTCTAAATCTGTCTAGTTTTGTTCTGATGCATCAGACTTTATGATCAGTATTTACAGAATGTAATCTCTTTGTTTATTCTGTGATTAATTGAAATACGCGTTTAAGTACTGATTGTTGTCTGATATATGTTTTTAAACTCTGATAAGTGATATGTCTGTTCAAGTAACTATTCAATCCTATGAGGATAACTGTGCTAGATACTGACCTAGTAGTCTTCAATAAACAAATGATTCCATGTAAGAAGTAATTATTTCAGTGGAAATCTTATGACACTAGCAAATTCTGATAATTGAGCTTAGTTGAGTTTACTTTGTTTATCTTATTACTAAGTCACAAATTAGAATAATGCTACTCATCTGTTAAGTTCTGATACTAGTAAAACTGCTGAATGTACTAAGTGCTGATAAACCTCACTTATCAAAAGAAAAAGCAAAAAGATCAAAGAATAAAATTAGGTACTCCTTTGAGATCTAGAGTAAAAATGTGGAAGGGACGACCCAAATGCATTGCTGGTATTAAGTAAATATGCATTAGAAAAGCAAAATATTTTCTTGGTGACTTTTCAAACTCTATGATTACTGGAGAAATACTCTGATAATAGCATAAATTCTGATAAGCAGTCGTGACTCACTTACACTGAGAAGCCACTGTAAAATAGAATTTCAAAAGATGCATAAAATTAGCACAAAACAGTTGAGGTGGACTCAAGCATGAACTCATTCATCAGTAGGTTTCAGGACAATGACAGCTCTTTAGCAAAATTTTAGTTATGCCTTATTTCTAAGATGTACTGAAGTGAATCAGACTTTACTCTTTGTCTGTTATTTAGCTTAATGCACACACTAATCACTCCATCTGAATGATGAAAATTTCTGTGGAGGTCTATGTTATTTTAGATAAACAGTCATTGTGTCATTATTGCACAAATTCTGAGGACAAGCTCTGGTTACATATTCTGATGATTAAGTTCTGAAGAGTATAACTCAGAACTTGTATGAGGACTTACTAAGATAGGCATTCCTTTTTCGAGTTAAGAAATTATGTTCTGATGACTGTTAAGTTCTGATATAAGTCTAAGTTCTGATATTACAGTCTAATGTTTTACTTGACTTATCTGTGAATAAAATTTGATAACAGTCTCAGTTAATATTTGAATATGTTGAAGTGGAAGATTAATAGTCACTATGGTTAGGGTTAATGGTATTTGTACTTGAACAGTCCACTGTTACTTGTTTCTTGTGCGCTTTAAACCATGTTTCCTCTTTCCAATGAATGTTATTCTTTTTTAAAGTCTAGGGAGACGAGGTAGAATTAATTCTACCTGTCAGCATTAAATACTTTTACGTCTCCTGGTATTCTCTTGCCTATATAAGCAGCCACTTCATATCATCCTTCCCATCAAATTCTTCTCACACACTTATCTTCATACTTTTTCTTTCAAAAACACAATGGTCAGATACAACATGTTTTTGAACTACCAAAACTTCAATATGGAGCTAAGCTGTGCCGAATGGCAGCAGGAATGGCATGTCACAGCCATTCCTGAGGAGATATGGGACTCTGTCCCACAGGAGGTACTGACCCACCTCCTGTTCTTCTATATGGATTACCATCGCCATTTGGAGCGATTGGAGGAGGAAAGACTGGCAGCTCTCCGCCAGCAAGAGCGAATCATCAGACTCGCCATTCTGTTTGTCGAGAGTAGGAAGAAGAAGAAATGATTTAATCTTGTCTTCTTCCTGTTTTTCTTCATCATCAGCCTTGCCCTGCTTCTTGAGCTAGGACTAAGGCTGTTGATGTTAGGTTTCGTAGCTTAGGGAAATCTTGTATAAGTACTGATGTAATTTCCATTTCATAAATGTATTCTCTTGATATATTAATGAAATTTGTTTTAGCTTCAAGATTTTGTCTCTAAGATATTTGGTAATGCATTGATAAATCCTGATTGATATTCTGATGACCATATAAATTCTGTTGTAATTTAAGTTCTGATTTTTTTATCAGCACTTACTCATCTAATTTATCTTGGTCATTTTTACTTGATTTACTTTCAGAATATTAATGATGCAGTGAAAAATAATTAACTCAGTGGGAACGGTTTCAATTTTGAATTAAAACTGTTTCACCTTGATTAATGGAATATCTGGGTAAGTGGAACGATTTTTCCTTGAAAACAGGCAACTGAGTAAGTAATGATTCCTGTTTTCTCGAGCCCAGTAATTATCCGTTATTACTGCATGTCTGACATGTGTCCAACGGTAACATTTTTTTTGAGTATAAGTACGACAGAGAAAGGATTTCTTTAATCTTTTATTTCCTTCATACTTTTTCTCTCTACTTGCTTTTACTCTCTCTTTCTCTCACGTTGGTTTTTCATCCAGGCATTTTATCAAACACCTAACAGGCACTTTTAAATCTTAATTTTTCACATGGCACCTAAGGATTTAATCATTGATGGAGCTAAGTTTATTCCAAACAACTATGCTGCAATTCTTGATCATGCTGAAGCTCCATCTGAATTGCATTTTGTGCAAGATCTTCTTGCACACAGTGAGATTGGGTATGCATTAACTCAGCCTGAAGTCTTTTCGAGTCAACAAGTTCTGACGTTTTGGCGGACTGGGCACTTTGATGATGGTGGTAAACATGGCACTCCCAGTATTGTTTTTGAAGTGGGTGATTCATCTTATGCAGTCACTCCTGGTACAATACGCAAAGCTCTACATCTCCCAGAAAATTGTAATTTTTCAACTCCAGAGGAATCAACACTTCAGGAGTTAATGGCTGATTTGGGATATGAAAAGAGTTTGGAAAAGCTTGGGCAGTTAAAAAGGGCTAATATCAGAAGAGAATGGAGTTTCTTCTTTGACTGCATCACCAAAGCTTTTGGGAACAAATGTTCGAATTTTGATGCTATCCCAATTCTGAGTCAGCACATAGGGTATGCTATTATCCATCAAACTTATTTTGATTTTGCAACTGGAATAATTGGTTTTATTGGGGATAGGATGACAGAGGATAGAAATATTGTCTATTTTTCTAGATTCTGTCAACTTATATATACTTTTTGTACTGATGAACCTCAATTAGTCAGTTCCTCAACCCCACCTTTTAGAGTTGCAAAATGATAATGATCTGGTAAATGCTGATACTAAGAAAATAGTGGTTAGACCATTATAGATTCCTCAGTCTGTAAAACAGATCCTAGTAAATGCTGATCCTGATACTTATAGATCTGTTTAATCTGATGTTCAACCAACCACAAACACCCAAAAACCATCATCCTCAGCACCTACCACTCATACTACTCAACCTACCCTCAGGACTTATCTCAAATCCTATCTCTCTACTTCACATACTGTTCAACCCTCATCCTCCAAGCCAAAGAGGATAAAAACTATTCCTCAAACACCTCAAAAGAGGAGGAGGACTGTACTGAGAGATGAATCTGATACTGAGGAACAGGTTCCTTCTTCAAAACCTGTTGTAGGTGAAGCTGAGAAAGTGACTTCTCAGAAGGATTCTGGAATTAGGGGATCTAGGCTTCTCAAACGGCTTAGAAGAATGACAGTTCCTGAAACTCCCAAGGAATCCAAATCAACAAAGAGATACAAGAAACAGAGGGCAAAAAGGCCAGTTTCAGATGATGAAGAGGAAGCAGCTAAGGAAGGGGATCAGGAATCTCTGATCTCACAAGACAAGGAATTTGCTCCAGTCACTTCTTCTCCATCAACTCCATCTCAGGAAGCTGTTTCTGAAAAGGCTAACACACCTTCTGTGTCTTCTGTTGATCCAGGCACAAGTGTTGATATTGATGTTCAAAACTTGGTTGTGCCTGCAGTACTTCTCTTAGAAGCTCCAACAACAAATAATCCTTCCACAACACCTGTTACTGATGCTGTTCAAATTCCAGAGTTATCAACAACACCTTCTCTGCATCAAGATGCTGATGATCAGAATTTAGGTGAGCATCAGGATATGGCTGTTGATCAGAACTTAGAACAAGATCAGCAATTAGAGGATGCTGAAGCCTCCATTGCTACTCACACTGTTGTCTTATCAGAAGATACTGATTCTTTAAGTTCTGATGCTGCAAATGCTGGAGATACTGGTGATGCTGCTCCAACTGTAGATGCTGATGAAGCAGGTCCTTCAGGACATACTCCTCAACAGACTCTTCCTAAGTCTGAACTGGTTGAGAAGTTTGTTACCGGAAAAGCACCAGTACCTTGGAGTGAAACTCCTGCAGGTCAGGAGTGGACTAAGGAATGGAACTTAGTTTCATGTGTTCCAACTGAAAAGCATCTTGCTGAGCACTTGACTAAAGCTGATGAAATGTTAAATTCTGATGATTTTAAAACCCAGCTTAGAGTCACTGCATTGAGTACTAAACATCTACAAGGTCTTCATTCAACTACTCATGCAGAGTTACACAAGATTCAGGAGAACTTTATCAAACAGGAACAAGTTTGGAAAATTGATAAGAAAAAGTTCTTCCAACCTACCATTGACAGGATTGCTTATATTGAGAAGACTCAAGATCATCAACAAGCTCAGATTGATGAAATTCTGAAAAATCAAGCTTCTCAGCAATCACAACTAACTGAAATCCAATCCTCATTGGAATTGCTTATCTCTCTTCTACTACCTGCTGATGCCAAAAAGGGGGAGAAAGTGATTAAGTCCAAATGCAAGACTGACAAGACACTGACAGGAAAGGATAATGAAAAAGATGATCAAGGAAGCTCTGGAATGGGTAGAGGTCATAGTCAAGGTAGAGGATTCACATCAAGACAAGCTAGTCACAGGACAAGTTCTGATACTGGGAAAAGAATAAGTTCTGCTGTTGGTAAAAGGATAAGTTCTGATGAACTTTTAGATCTTGATGAGGAAATGTCAAGACAGTTATTTCTTCAGGAAAATCCAGGAATGGACTTGGAAAGTTTAAAGGAAGAAGAAGCCAGACTTAAATCAGAGAAAGTCACGTCTAAATCTGAAGCTTCTGGTAAAAAGCCACTTCCAAAACTCAAAGGCATTGTGATCAAAGAAAGGACACATACTGAAGCAACATTGGCTAGATCACAACCACAGATAGATCCAAGATCCAAGGGTAAAGAAAAGGTTGGTGAACCTATCAAGGTTTATGTACCTCCTGAGGATGAAGAAATTACTGATGAAAAGGATGATCTTGCTCAGACTTCAAGAAAAGATCTTAAAACAATCTCTGACATGGCTCAAGTTGTTCAGAGTCAAGAAATTGTAAGTTCTGATATTCAGAAGAAGCAAGTAACCTCTGACATAGCTCAAGTTAACTTGATATCAGAAGATAGACCAAAGACACTCCTACCAGGATTCACTAAAGCAAAACAGACTCAACCTTTGAAGACTACTGCAAGTGGTTTTGAAGCAAGAGTAGTTACTGGAAAGGAAGCAAGAGATAAAACTGGATTGGGAAGTGCTGATGAAAGAAGAGTACACAACACTACCAATGATCCAACTTCCTTGAGTGAACCAGGTATTGGAGCAACTCCTGAGAGATTGAATCAACTGGAATCTGTACAGATGGTTTACCATACCTACTTGAAAGAATACATCATGTTGTATTTCATGACAGATGGTAGGGTTTATCATATAAGACAAAATGCCATTCCATTGAAGTATTTTGAAGAATTGGAGCATGTACTTTTCTTACTTCAAGTGGATGACAGAATAACAGGGACTGCTGCAAACTACTTAAAAGAACAGATTCAGAGACAGAAAAGGCTTTATTCTGTTAAGTCTGACAGCACATATGTTCCAAAGTACAGAGATCACAATGGTGATATTGTTGATATGAAGCCTAATACTGCACAGATCAGAACATATCTTGGTATTAAGGGACTTGAATTCAATCCGGAGTCTGACAAAGCTTATGTCATAAGACTAGATCAGGAGTTAAAAAAAGCAAAGATCAATGATCTCAGAGCTGCAATCTTTCAAACTGGTGAAGATACTGCAGAGCTTAAAGATGTCAAAAGGAGAATGATTAATGAACTCAGATATGCTGAGAAATGTTTGTTGAAGAACTATCTCAGAACAACTCCTGACATCAGAGAGATCAGATGATGAAGCCAAGTCGAAGATCTACAACTGCTTAAATTCTGATATTTGTACAGACTGAAGTTGTTATCAGAAGTTGAATATTGGTAAAGCTTTAATGACTGTAAGTTGTAGTTATCTAGTCTAATTCTCATGTATTTGTACTTAATATTTTTGACATCATCAAATATCTGTTAAACTTGTATATTATGCTAATTTACAAGTTGGGGGAGATTGTTAGATATATTTGATAATGTCATGGCAAATATAATTTATGTTTAGATTTCAGATCTTACTTAACAGGACAAATCAGTACTTAACTGTTGATCAGTACTTATACAGGAAGTCAGGACTTAAGGATATCAGTACTTATATTATCAGGAGATAATTATCAGAAGTTAGATATCAGAACTTAAGTGCTGAAGGATGATCAGAGAAGGACAGTAGCTGATTAAAGAAAAGAAGATCGAGATAAACATAAGAAGAGATATGCATGAAGAAGGAATTCCGTGAAGAATGGAATACTTGGAAGAAAAGATATCTGATTGATATATTTTAGGAAGCAGAATTATATTCCATATCATTTAGTGATTATCTTGTAACTGTGTAGTATATAAACACATACATAGGGTTTACACTATAAGTGTTATCATATATTCGAGAAGATTATTCATTGTAACCCTAGCAGCTCTCGTGATATTTGTTCATCACTGAGAGGTAACAGTTCCATACTGTAACAGAGTTTATTGTTTCAATAAAGTTTGTTTTCTGTTACTTAATATAAAAAGTTCGATTTGATTGTATTATACACTGTATTCACCCCCTCTACAGTGTGTGTGACCTAACACTGTAAAAATGCAAAGGAGCAGACTGAAGTCTTTTTCCTGAAACAGTATCAAGCCTAAGGATTCTATCTGGAAAAAGATCAAGAAGATCATGCCTCAGAAGAATTTTGAAGAATCTTGGAGTTGAATAAATCTGTTTGGAGAAAAATACTCTAAGTCAAGATCTCTACAAGTCACAAATTTAATGTTATAGAGAAGTCATTTGAGAACACCAGAATGACTTATCGAGAAGTCAGGATAGCTACTAGAGAACTCAAGAAGATATCGACAAGCCAAAGTGAAGAACTGAAGATTGGAGATATCGACAAGTCATTTCTTCAATAGTGAACTCAGAGTTATCGACAAGTCTACATTCAGTAGAGAACTCTGAGTTATCGATAAGTCAAGTTCCACTAGAGAACTCAGAGATATCGATAAGTCAAAATTCACTAGAGAACTCTGAGATATCGATAAGGTGAATTTGACTAATGAACTCTAAGATATCGACAAGTCAAGAAGCCACTAGAGAACTAAGACTTATCGATAAGTCAAAGTGTAGATGTGAAGACTAGAGACCTCGACAAGTTGAAGACCTCCACAAGCCAATCTAAAAATGGAATGCTAGAGATCTCGATAAGCCTATATACTTATCAAGATGTCAAGTGTTCTATATACCTAAACTGGAGATCTCGATGTACAGTCTCAATGTACAAGGTTGCAGATCAGTTCAATATCCAAGATAAACAATCAACAAAAAATCCAACAGCTGGATTGATAAGTCTATAAAAAGCAGCTTGAAGAGTGTGCAAGATCAATGGCAAAGATTAACTGACAGAGGAAGATTAAAATGAATACGGGATGCTAAAGATATGTTAATCCAGAAATGGAAGATCTGCTTTTCTATAAATAGAAATGACAAGTGACAGTTTAGAAAAGCTAATAGCATGTTTTATTGTCCACTGTGTAAACCAGCAGTTAACCGAGTTATAAAGTTAACACTGGTCCTTTAGTCTGTTGTAACAATTAAGATCGGATTTTTTGTAACACTTTCAAGAAGAAGTTCAGCTCTTTAACATCGAAGAGCTTAGAAATTTTGTAGCAAAACAGTCTTAATTTTAATATAAAATTAAGTGAGTTTGGATATCTGTGTTCTTTACTTTATACAAGTTTAAATTCTGCACGAACACTTTTCTCTACAAGATTTAATTTACTTTGTTCAACCATTAACTTTCAAGAAAAGCCTAAAAATAGTAAAACACATTCACCCTCCTATGTGTGTTATTCATTACCTAACAGTATTTTTGTACACTGGCATAAACTCTAGGTCCCCACCCCTGACAAAGATGAACTCCCGGTGCCAACCCCTAGAGAATTTTACATGAAGTTCGGGGATCTTTTGGCATCCGCGGGAAACCCACAATCATTCATATTAAAAGTGAACTCATAAATAGGGGAATTGGTGGATTTCTTGATTTTGAAAAGATGGTGGAAAAGCTTGAAGGTTGGCAGATAACCCTTCACGTGATAACAAACAAGGAACTAAGAGATTCACTTGACGGAGTTAGGGGCAAGTTGAGTAAACGGGATCCCATATATATCCCTGCAGAGAGACTTGGTAAACTGGTGAAGGTTCAGTATCATACCTCGAAGGTGCTCTAGGGGAATACCAAACCGACCCCCCGCAGGCCTATGATAAATCCTCTCATGAGGCTCGGGCCACCTCCACTCTAAACTGTTCCCGAAGTGGAAAATAGCCTTAACTAAATCATCTACCTGCCCATATGTGTAATTTTTGAGTTAGGGGTGAGGAGGAGCATGGCATACTTTATACCCGGGGCATTGAAGAAAAGCTCATCCATTAGGACGTGGTCGTATAGTTCCTTACTAGAGGTCTGTAAGAGTCAGAGAGGTCCCGAAAATAATAGTCCCGAGGAGGACTATTTTCCCGGGCCTTCACGAAGTAGTGATCTCTACCTACCCAGGAACCATTCTTACGTGCTAAGGTTTGTCCGGGGTGTAACACAAAGGTAGGAATCTCACTAACTACGGATCGCGAAGAACATGGAGGCATGTTATTAGACTCGGGCGTAGAATCACTAGAAGATGTATCGGGCAAATCTTTGAAAGAAGGACGCTCGGATCTACGGTCAAAGTTAGCAAACTTCTTAAATCTCCTAACCATATAACTACCCAGAGTCTATGCCATTTCAGATACAAAAACTAAAAAGAAAAAAATAATACTCGGAAATAGTATCCACAAAATCAAAACAACCAAAATACATGTTACAACCTATACATACACATATATTCACACGAAAAATGTGAAGAACAATAAACACAAACCCAGATTCTGCGAGAACAAAACAATAATTATCTACAAAAACCCAAACCCCAAAAGGCCAAAACACAAACAAAAAAACTACACAACAACCAAGTTTTGCAAAACAAAATCCAAACAAACTTAAAATACAAAAAACAAAACTTTAAAAAATCAACAATCCGGTGAAGAACAAATTGCATGCATTCGAAAAACTCGCCTACTTAGTTCATCAAACCAAGTACAAGTATAACAAAGTAAACAAAAAGAAGAGTTCGAAAACTTACAAGAAAGCAGGAGAAAATAGACGGCTTCATGGAAGAACGCCGCAAAAAAGCTCCAAAAATTGACTTGAAAATCTCAGAACCGCTTGTTTGTGTTTGTGTTTGCGTAAAGAATGAAAAGAAAGAAGTGAGGGGGTATTTATACAAGAAAAAAGAGGGTAAAAAACCACTAAAATGATTTGCAATCGTGTCCACAAACAAGGAACACATGGCACAATCCCGCCCCTCCACAAAATAACTGCGATAGTTAATGTGCAGCCTGTAATAATTACATAGCTATAATCATTAACCAGCGTGACTTTTTAGGAGAAAGTGGGGGGAGGTAACCGTAACGTTTGTATATATATGTATATATACACGCAGACGTACTACACGGAAACCCAACAGCCATCTGACACCCTGGAAAAGACGATAAAAAGCTGTACATCCCACCTATTTCTCAAGCTTATCCAGTCAAATCAGGGGCCTACCCAAACATAACTTCGGAGCTTGCTAACCAACAACACCCCGGAGTTAGGGGTCACAAATCAAAGAAAAATGCAGAATTTTCCTAAGTTACAAAATTCAGGGGGTCTACCCAAATACAACCCCGGGGCCTTGTAACCAACAACACCCCGGAGTTAAGGGCCACAAATTAAAGAAAAGTGCAGAATTTTTCTTATGTTACAAAATTCAAGGGGCCTACCCAAACACAACCCCGGGGCCTTATAACCAACAACACCCCGGAGTTAGGGGCCACAAAATCAATGAAATTGCAGAATTTTTCCTTAGTTACAAAATTAAAGGGGGCCTACCCAAACACAACCCCGGGGCCTTGTAACCCACAACACCCCGGTGTTAGGGTCCACAAATCAAAGAAAAATGCAGAATTTTTCCTTAAGTTATAAAATTCAAGGAGCCTACCCAAACACAACTCTGGACTACGAGACTACTCTCATATCCGGAAAACCTGCATAAGGGAGTGGGAGACAAATGATACGCCATAATATTATTAGGCCCAAAAAACATTGCAAAAGTCTAAGGGAGAAGGACCCCAGGCCCAAATAGGGATGGTCCCCGGACACGTGGCAGCCAAACAAAAAAGCAACGGTCCCATATTACCCATAATAGTATGGAAGCATCCCAGCCGTCCATGTGTCATGACCTCAAGCCATCCCAGCAGCAAGGGGACAGCTGGGCCCCGTTGCCCATCTAGACTATTCAATCATTCACCAACCAATATTCATCAATGGTTAGAATGAAGAGGTACAAACCCCCAAAATCCTAAAATTGGGAGCTTATAAAAGGCCCCAAAAAGGGTTTTAGGGGTTATCACTACTTTTCTTGCTATCTACACTTATACAAACACCACTGATACATATTTGAATAGCTCTTCTTTCTTCTTTAAAAAAAAACCTTTTTCTTATTCTTACACCGGAGTTACCGTGGGGACGCCACCCCCCTCCGGTTCTGTTTTGCAGACACCCGCCTTACAACTTAACCCTATACCATCATTTCTGCATAGACGAAGCTTGAGTTGGAATAAGGAAAGGAGGTGATTCGGGGAAGAAAGGGAGTTATCAGTATGTACTTAAAGTTTTCATCATGATGTGAAGGATATTCGATATTTCAGTGTTCAGATATGAAAAGAAAGAGACTCTGTTGTTTGATATTGTTTTAGCAGTCTCGACAAATACTAGAGATCCATGTATAGTAAGTTATAACAATATCTTCTTTTGCTAGAATACCATGTCTCTTCCTATATTTTCTTAGTATGCTTCTTATTAGGATTTAGTTTAGAAAAGATATGCAAACTCATACCTCAATTGTTACACAATATTCGAATTCTCGACATCCCTCCGAGCCAACTAGGAAGATGCTTACGGGGCAGTTAAGGGTGGCAATTTCGGGTAATGGGTCGGGTTCGTGTCGGGTGGACCGTACCCGATCTAATTTTTTGGTCTACCCGAACCCGACATGACCCGAAATGGGTTGAAATAATTAAATCCGAACCCGACCTGTGAATGCATGCTTTACCCGATTATGACCTGGTCCGACACGAATTACAAATGTGCCGTTCTAACCCAATCCAAGTCATAGTGAAAAAACTTCAAGAATATTTATAATCTATGATCTCTCTTAAAGTTTATGAGACGGGGATGAAGTCAAAAATTTTCACCCCAGGCATATACATACATACGTTCATACTGTATATGTATACAAACCACATCTTCGATTTATCATTCATTTGATAAGAAAATCATGGTTTCGACATGTATGCAGATCGATAAAAATTAAGTAAAACAGCTTTTGATTGAGAAAGAAGACAGAAAATGAGGAAAAAAATAGATGAAAAATGGATACATATGATAAGAAGATAAGCGGATGCTAAAATGAAGGTAACATAGGGTTTATAATTTGGATTGAAATTGACTTTAACTGCATTATTAATCTTATTGGGCTTGTTGTTGGGTCAAAATACACAGCCTAAAATATATAATATGTGAAAGATATATGCGTGAAACATGTGCTTAAATACTTCGGGTTAATTTCGGATATTTCGGGTAGACCCAAAATTGATCCGATTTTTTCGGGTTAATTTTATGTCAATCCGAACCCGACCCGATATCAAAAAACCCTAATCCTAATTCGTACTTTCTCGTGTCGGTTTCGTGTTGGATTTCGGGTCGTATCAATTTTTGCTACCTATCAGGGAAGTGAATAGTTAGTCATGTCGTGTGTGAGACTCTAAGAGGGCTGTTGTCTCACCAATACTACTATCTCTATCTAATTGCAAATTTTGTACTATTATCTTCTTTTTTTGGCAGTTTTTTTTCCAAATTACTGATTTCAATATCATATCCCCTTAAATTAAATAAAAATAAATAAAATCTGAAAGTTTCTTGTTATGTTTTTCTCAACTCTTCAAAAAATATTTAACAGGAAATCAGTTTCAGTTTCCAGTTTCCAAATTTACACTTCCAAAATCGGGTCAAAACCCAAAACACAAGCCCATATCCAACAACCCATCGACCAAAAGCCCTTCAATTTAACACACCAAAAGCCCATTCCTCTCTCTATAAATAGCCCATCTCCAAACTCAGATTCAAATAAAAAACAGGATTGTGGCGGTGACTACAAACAGCCAAACACGACCTAATCAAACCCTAATCGATTCACTTCATTCTTCATTTACTCAATCAAATCTCATTAAAATTAAAAATATTCATTCAAATAAAGATCAATTGTGTGATTCACTACTCGAAAAGTGAAAAAATTGGGGAAAATCGATGGAGAATCTTGAATTAGAAACCCTAAATTTATCGAAAAAAGCCCCTTTTGAAATTCCAAAGAATCGGAGAAGAAGACCCTTAAAGAGTCAATCTTTCGATACTTTTCTTCGAATCGTTTCGGAATGTCACTTGCATTTTCAAAATCAAGGTAATCTTGTTATTTTGATTGTTATATTGTTGTATGTTATTTGTGTGTATTTGTTATTGTTTATTTTTCTTTAGCTGATTTTAATTAGTATGATTGTTTTTTGTTTTTACGATAAACGCACACGTGTCTCCACTGAAGCTCGAAAATTTGATTTGTTGGTACGGAGGGAAGAGAAGGTATTGGTAGGCTATGATGTTAGGGGTAAATTGGGTAATTTTGTCTTGTTGCGGTTAAGATTTTGTTGATGTGTTTTTTTTTAATTTTGTTTCGGTTATTGATGTTATTGATAGGTTATGTTGATTGATACCGGACATGTTTGTTTCTTGGTATGGACTTTTTTACTTCTTGAATATGCATCGGAATTATGATTGGTTTACTGATTTTTTTTGTTTTGTTTTGTTATGTTACTTTTGTGTTTTTGGTAGAGCAAGTTGCAACGGTTCAAGGTGATCGGTTGGTCGAGAATAATGATTTGTCGATACATGGTGATCGATTGGTAGAAAGTAATGATATGGAGACTGAGGACGGGTTGGCACGTGAAAATTCACTGGTTAATGAGTTTAGAGAAGGTGATCGGTTGGTTGAAAATAATGATTTGGGGATCGAAGATGGGTTGGCACGTGGACTGGTTAATGAGGTTAGAGAAGGTGATCGGTTGGTAGAAAATAATGATCTGGGGTTGGAAGATGGGTTGGCACAAGAAAATTTATTGGTTAATGAAGATAGAGAAGGTGATTTATTGGTAGCGAGCAATGGTTTGAGGCCTGAGGATGGGATGGCATGTGAAAATTCTGTGGTGGATGAGAATAGAGAGGTTATGAGTTCTCAGGGACCGGGTCTTCTTGGTGACCGTATGGATGTAGATGGGTTGGACTTTGTGGATAATGTAAAGAGTAATGATCAGGGGCATGTTGATAATATTAACGGGATAGAGTTGGTGATGGAAGGCAACCAGAATTGTAATAATCATTTTGCAGCTTTTGCTTCATTACTTGATAGTGATGATCAGTTTAGTCTCCCTGATTTTGACATGGAGGAATTTGGTTTAGGAGAACAACTGGGTGATAAGGGACCCTGTGGTGATGTCTCTCAACTTATTGACTCGTTACTGGATACAGATGTAACTGTTGGAGGTTCAGTGCCCATTGTTACTAATGATGAGAATCGTTCAAATGCGAAGAGAAATGGGATAGAAACACCAACAGATGCAAGGGAATCAGATACAGTGATATCTTCCTTGCCTATGGTTTCTTCCTCTCTTCAGAAAACTGTTCAAGGCATTGAAGATGGGGAAATTTCAGAGGTTTCTGAAGTTCTTGAGAAGTCAAGTGATTTAATAAATGAAGATGCTGTACCCTTAGAGAAGAACAGTGAAGACAAAGATGAGCTTTTAGGAGATATTATTTACAAAGGATCCACTCTGGATGCACTTGGAAGAGGACCTGCGAAAGATAACCAGTACTTTGGCCTAGATAAAAATGGAGTTAGCATACCGAGCACTGATTTAAATGTTGAAAAGGAGAATGATAATAGAAATTTGGTAAATAATAGAACTCAGGTCTATTATGGGGATACGGTAGAAGATGACAGGGATGACCAGAAGGATAGTAAACTTGAATTCGGAAGAAGCAGACAAAGGTGTGCGCCCAAAGAGACCAAGAGTCAAGGTTCTTGTCCTAAAAAAATATCACCAAGTGGTGGATCGACAGGGGAAAATACAGTTGAGAATCAATGCAGTGCGTCAACTGAAGAGGTTTGATTTATTCCTTATATTTCACTCTTTTACTATTATAAATAGAATGACCCCCTCCCCTTCCATGCACCTAACTTGCTAGTACATGTTGTATATTGGTCATTGTCTCATATCCTACCTGTATCTTCATTAATAGAAACATTTCAAAGTTACAAAGAAAAGAAATAGAAGGATGCTTCTATGAACTCTTAGTAAGCGACCAAATTCACCAATTTTACACTGTTAGCTCCTGTAAAATTTTTTACTAAAACAACTGGTGTTTGTGGATTATCTGAAAAGGGGATACCAGCTTGTAAACTCATCTATTATGCACCTCTAACTAACCAAAACCTTCTTTTTTCAGATAAAAATGATATGTTGTTTTACGAAGAACTTGTTTGAAATTTGAGCATTTTACTAATTTGCATCTAGAGATACTTAATTATACAACTTTACGCAGCATGGAAGTATGAATAATTCTCGAGTTCCATTCAGCTTCACCAGATAATGTTTTGTTGGATTGCTTTGTTTAAGATTTATTGGATCTGATCTGGCCTAATTTTGAGATTTTTTGTAGGTTGCCGATCAGAACAGAAGGAAAAGAAAGAGGGGGGGTCGTAGCAAGGAGTCAAAGGACAAGAAAAAGGTATACTTTTTCATTGATATCTATTAGCTGAGAGTTTGTTCTTCGAAATATCTTTTATAAAATATTGATTATTGATAT
This sequence comes from Apium graveolens, assembly GCF_009905375.1. Classification (NCBI taxonomy): domain Eukaryota; kingdom Viridiplantae; phylum Streptophyta; class Magnoliopsida; order Apiales; family Apiaceae; genus Apium; species Apium graveolens. The sequence continues at coordinate 5,687,777 of NC_133654.1, forward strand.
TCACATTAATGGAATGTGGATAGAGCTTAACTTATGTAGTTCAGTATTTTATATGACCCATATTTAAGTGCATGTTACATGAAAATACATAGTTTACAATTTGTACATTTTTACTTGTTGAGGCTCGTATACTTATATTAATTATTCCTTCACTATTATCCTACATGCAGAAGAAAGAAAGAATTGAGCGAGCAAAGAAAAACAGAGAACTCGGTGTTAAAAGGTTGAAGCTGACACCAGTGTCGAAACCAAAAACAGTAATATATTGCCGTCACTTTCTCAAAGGAAGATGCCATGAGGTTTTTTTTTTCAGTAATTATAATTTTTACGATAAACATGCATATAAATACCAAGCTTGATTATTTCCTTTCTGTTTCCACAGGGCGAAAAGTGCAAATATTCTCATGATACAGTACCATTGACAAAGTCTAAGGTAAATGTTATGTTCTCATTGTCAGAACATAATATGTTAAATGCTTCTCTGTTGTAATCTGATGTTAAAATTTTTGTTTCTTATGTGAGTTCCATTATGCTATATCTATGTGAGTCGCAAAATGCTTTATGAACACTCGTCATAAGCCACCTAATTAGTATCAACTTTTGGCTGCATTGGATCTTGCGAGCCTTAATTGCTAAAATCTATTTTGGACTTCTTTTTTTAAAAGATTATTGTAGTTTTTTATTTTTTTGAATCAAGATTATGTAGCTTATGAAGTTATTATGCACCAATGCCCATAAACTATGATATGTTAATAACACGTGTGACCGTGTGCAAAGTGAATCAAGGATTTTTGCACATTGGAGTTGCTGGTATATCAGGATTCATATTGTTACGTATATGATTCTATAAACTACATAAGATGCTCATGACATTATGACATACAGCTATCTTATTTCGTACATGGTGTATATGATATCTGATAAGCATGTAATAATGTGTATTAGTTATTTCTGCATTTTTGCTACACGGCAACACAAATATATCTAATACTCTATAATTTTTCAGCCATGCTGTCATTTTGCACGTCACTCATGCATGAAAGGAGATGACTGCCCATTTGACCATGAACTTTCAAAGTATCCATGTAACAGTTTCTTGTCCCAAGGTTCTTGCATCAGGGGATCCAACTGCATGTTTTCACACGAGGTAGTTCTTTTCCTCCCAACTTTGCATATATTAATTTTTCTTGTATTTTTATGAGTTTCAATTCTGTACAAATATTACAGGTAGCTCTTTCTATGCTTTATATATGTAACTTATGTAAGTAACACTATCCCCAGGTACTGGTGAAGGAAGGTTCTTCCCCTGCCTCTGATACTTGCAATCCTGATTCGAGGTCTGTATCTGTCAAACAAAATTCACTTCTGAAGAACCAAGTGAACCCTAATTCTACTGGCAATCAAATTGCGAGTGCCAACTTATGTTCTAGTGGGGTTTCTTATATTAAGAATGACAAAAAGATTGGAGAAGGGACTACATTAAAACCTGCTGGACAGGCACCCAAAGGAATAAGCTTTCTTTCGCAGAGAAATGTGCCAGTAGGTAATACGAGTAAGCATGTACAAGGTGCCTTGTCTGCGAAGGCAGATAATGGTGCCAAAGTTGACCAACCAACCATCAGTAGTGCATCAAATGGGGTTGAAAGCTTGAATAAGAGCACACTTAGAACACCTGTTGTGCCACGGGGAATAAACTTTCTGTCATTCGGTAAAGCTCATTCTGAAAGCTTTAGTACTATAAAATCTAGTTTTTCTTTAGTTAGCAATGGTAAAATTGGAAAATTACCATTAAGTGATCCCAACAAAGGTGAACAAGCAGGTTCATCATCAAAGACAATTCTTGGTGGCAAAGTTGACTCTCAGACTGGCCATGGTGCATCCAGCATCGTTCAGAACAATAATGGGACAGAAAACCGAACACCAGCAATGGCACCTCGGGGTCTGGGCTTTCTTTCAGTTGGCAATCTTTTAGACGGTTCTTCCAACAAGAAACAAGCTGGCTCCAACTTGAATGAGATAACTGGGGTGCCTTCAACTGTTAAAAACAATGAATGCGTGAGTAACAAACTTCAGACTTCTAATCCAGTTTTACCTCCAGTGTCGTCTTCTCCACTTCCCCATGATCATTTTTTAGGCAAGCTAAAAGATGTTCAGAACAAAAGCTCGTCAAGCTCTTTCCAGGGATCCCTCTTTTCAAACACTCCAAGTTCAGTGCAGAGGGCCTTCCAGTCAACATTAGCATTGGCAGCTAAATTTGAGTCTAAAGCGAAGAATGCTCACTCATCTGATTCCCCTGTTACTCGTGCGGACTTGAGCAAGGAAGACAACAGTTCACAGAACAAGTTCACGAAGTCTTCAACAATTTTGGACTTCTTATATAGCGCTAGTAGTAAAACAAAGCAGTAAATGAAGAAATTTTTGAACGATTGGAAGTTGGAAATACACTGTAGTGTCATTTTTTCGAAGGTTTGAATTGAGTTGTTTATAACGGACATGACAGTATCTCTACTGGGCATTGTTTTTTCGAAGGTTTGAATTGATTAATTTCTATTCGGACGCAAATTTCATAATCTGAAACAATTTTATACCTCCGAGATCTAGGTTTGGTTTGATATTACGTGACTTTACACTATGGGAGCTAGTTCAAGTGTTCAAGTACCCACAGCGGGAACAGATACTGTGACGACTGAGAATTTTTTTGACGTAATTAATGAATAAAGTGTGATTATGTGAAGTGATTATAATTATGTGATTAAGTACTGGTTAATTGTCTTTACTATATATTAGAATCTAGGAGCGTAAATAAAGGTGTTCCAATTTAAAGAGTCAGCTTAGAAGTTAAGCTGTGTTGTCGGACCGTCAAATAGAATGGAACCCGTCCTAAAAAAAAGGGATTAAGGTATTTAAAACGTGAACTATGTGGTTATTATGTGAAATGAAATGCTTGAGTAAAGTAATACGTTCTAATGACGTGTCGGTCGATAAAGAGAAGCGTAATTGAAACGCTGAGCGTCGGGCCGTCAGGCTGAACGTGACCTGGTACGCGTAGAAAGGAATAAAGATTAAAGAAGGATAAATTTTATGATCAGACATGAGGATGTGTTCGTATGTGTGCTTACTTGTCTGTATGCATGATTACGTGATCTGTTAACATTTTTATGGATTTAAAGGAATTAATTGATTAAAATGAAGGTTTATTTAACCTTCGCGCATTTTTATAAAATTATCTGAGTAAGATAAATGCATGGGATTTGTTCTGTTATCTTCATAATAGTTCTAGAGACTTTTTAAAAATGATGGACGGATTTATTTGCTGGTCGTTGCATTTTAAATTGATTTTTATGTGATAAAATGCTATCATTAGCACGGACTTGTGAAAATCATATAAAATCAACCGTTCACTCAAAAGTTTATTATGAGTAATGGTTGGAAAGCTAATTTCGAGATCTACGTCTTAAAATTGTCATTTGCAATAATTTTCGACTTTCCGAGAGAGATATATTTTATATTTGATTTTTATCTTATTTGAGTAAAAAGAAAGGATTAATCAAACAAAAAGGGATTTAGTAGATTACTAAAATACCCTTGGCCCTAATACAAATATAAACTCTTTCCCCCCCTTCTTTTCTTCCTTTTCCGGTGAACATTCTCCCCCTCTCCCTCACTTTCTTTCTTCCTCTCTCTCGAATACTTTCTCTCACTCTCGGCTCTCTCCATCTCTCTTCTCTCTCTCTTGCATGCAACACCAAATATTCACCCAAATTCAAAGATATTACCATCTATAGCTTCTATTTTCGGTATACTACTCAAACATCACTTGAATGTAAGTGTTTGTATAAGTGTTTATGGTCCATCTCTATGGTTGTGTTCAAGGAAATACAATTTCTTGATATATGATCGTAAGAGTAGATTCAAGAAGATTTTGTGGTTTAAAACTCAAGAGGAGACCCGTTAAGGGCACTCTTAAGTTCGACCACCACCGGCCATGATCCAAGGAGAGCCGGTGGAATTTTAATGATGTGTTGATGTGATTTTGAGCCTTGCATGTTTTGGTTTCTTGAAAAGTTCAAACGGGTTTTGTACTTCCTTTGAAATTTAAGTATGTGATTGAAAATGGATTGTTTTGATTGTTTGATGTGTGTATAAGTCATTTGATGCTTAGGAAATCAAATTTGAAGGTTGCATGTTGGGTTTTTGATTCGGCATTGTACTAATAAAAAGGGGAATTAGATTTGGTGGCTTGATCTTAGTGTAAACTAAGCTAAATTAGTGAAAAATGTGATTGCATGTTAGTTTAAGGGAAGAACTAGTAATGCATGTCATTATTTGGTCCTTGAAGTTGTGAATCATGGTTTTAGCCGAATGGAAAATGGGTCTAGAAGAGATTTACTTGAAGATTAAGTGAATGCATGCTTGTTCATTGGATAATTTGATTAAAGCTTGAGTCATTAGGTGATGTTTTATTTTGTGATTCGAAAATTGTGATGGAAATGAAATAAATGACTAAGTTAAAGTTTAAAACAAGTTGAAAATGTGATATAGAACTTTGCATGTCAAGATTGATATTTGCATGTGTGTTTTCTTGAAAAACCCGAATGGGTCTTATGGTTAAAAAGAGAATTAAGTGGATTTTTATGAGATTATATGTTAATTATCTTAGTTACTAATAAGAACTTGGTTGCATGTCATTGATTGGATGATGCTTGTGTTCGAATTTGATAATTAAAAGAGGGTGTTGAATTTTGATTCTTAAAATGAATATGATTCGGTTTTTGGACTAAAAGAATGAAGCGTAATTGCGTAAAAGACCCTTATAATTTGCATACCAAAGAGGTTTATTGTATTTGATTATATGTGATTGAAGTTGAGTACTTGTGGTTGTGTTTTATGTTTATAGCCGAATGGTATATAAGTAGAAAAGCGATTGATTTGGTTCCAATACCTTGCTAACTGATTGCATGTGAAATCCTAGGAGATATGTGATTCATTTGTGTGATTGATTGTTGTTGTGGTTCGAATTAAGGAATAAAAGAAAAAGGGAATTAAGTTGTTTGTTATTAAAGAACTATAAGTGACAGTTATGGTCGCAAGAGATTTAATTGTGAATAAATCATGTACTCGTACGAGTTATATTATTGTGATTTGAAGAATAGATAAGTTTAAGCAAGCATGAGTCGATTGATGAGTATATAAAGATATAAAGGTTACGAGAAAGGAATGTGTTATGTGCTATGTGCTTATGTGTATAAGCTATACTCGTATATTTGAGTCAAGAGTATAATCGAGCTTTCGTATTATGTGATCGTTCCAGGAACGAGAGTTGGGAAACTGATTAAGGTTTTGGTTTTATTGTAGATTCGGAGCGTGAGGGCATTCAGGCTAGGAAAGGGAAGGGTATACTAGGTGGCAGTAGTTCAACCTTCAGGAAAGCGAATTCAGGCAAGTAACTCTCATTACTTGTGAAAATGGTTATAGAAAGGTTATTGTTCATACCATGTAGAGTATTGAACTGTTTAAATAATGAACCCTTGTTAATGATTTGAGATACCCTGTCTTTGATCTTGTTAAACTTTTATTGATAAGTTTATTGATTCAACCATTTGATAACCTGTCTTTCCTGTTCAAGTTATTTGCTATACCATGAACTGTTATAAACACCATAATTACCTTTACGAACCCCTTGTAACGATACCATATACCTTGATCACCATATTTCCTATTGATCCTTGAAACAGATATTGATCCTTCTAATTTAAGTACCTTGATTATCCTTGATTCATTTCCTTAACTTTGATTTCTTGAAATTTGATTTAAGAATGAGTTTCGACTCGAAAGAGTTCGAATGATTTCATATTCTTGGTAATGATAAAATGAATTTAGAATCCTACTTTTTCCAGCTCAAGGTTTTCCAAATGAATTCCTGATGGATTGGATGGGACGTAAGAGGCTAGTGGGACTAGTCCAGTCATTGTAAGAGGCTAGCGGGGCTAGTCCAGTTTAAGGCTGAAATTATGTTGTATGGTACCTTAATGATCGGATGGAGGTCGGTACGGGCTGATCACCCGTATTATAATGAAATAAAAGATAAAGTGGTCCAATCAAGGGTTCTATTTTGATTTAAAAAGGAATTGAAACTTCCTACTCAATAATTGATTCTTTGAAAATGAAAAATGGTTTATATTGTTGTGAAAAGAGTTGATTATGATACTGTGAAGCTTAAAGCACGTGAACCCTGATTTAATCTGTTGATCATATAATTGACTCCATATAATGAAAATATTGTCACTTTCCTTTTTCTGAGAGATCAGTTTTGATCATTTAATAATTTGTGATGAATGTCGGCTTTCACCCTGCTTTGAGCCTTGTTCCATGAAAGCCCTAAATTTTTCCTTCATAACCCTTCCTTAAATCCGAAAGATGAAAATCTGCCACCTAGATCAGATAAAGTAGAATGCCCTGAGATTGGTAAAGTATATTGTGGATTTTTATATCGTAGAACTGCTTAATAGTTACTTGCTGAGTTTTATACTCATATGTTTTGTTTTAATCTAACCATGGCAGTTAAGCAAGAAGATGGCCAGGCTTAGGCGCACTGCTCGTAAGAGCGTACCTGGTGGTCCCTATCGTGTTGAGGGCTTCCGGTTGCCAGAGCAGGTAGTGGTATTTTGAGTGAGCGAGCGCTTAGCCAGGAAATTGTAAAGATACAATGGGTTATCTGTCGGTTCCAAGCCAGAATCGATAATGATTATTTAATATTATTTTGGGGTTGTAAGTTATATTTTATGATTGGTAGTTGTAATCTTGTCTCATACTTTATCTTGTTTGATCATGTTAGTAGTTAATCGGGGTTTAAGCTTATTTAATTATTAGATTAAAGGTGTGTGGGTCCTCATTTCCTAACCCCGAGATTGAGGGCGTCCCAAGTTGGTATCAGAGCTACATGATCTAGTCCCTGAGATAAGTTAGGATTAAAAGGGTATTTTGGGTATATATTTATATCACGAGAGAGTTCGACTCATATAGAGTTGAGTTAGACTATTAGGTATAATCTAAGGAAAGTGTGTATTAGCTAAAGTGGCAATTAGAGTTAGGTGTGAGTTAGATGGAAGCTTTACTTAACCCTAACATTGTTTCTTGGTTGCAGTTTTGTGTTTTCTCTCAGGATCCTAGTAGTGGTAGTGACTCAGATTCAAAGATTAGTTTGACCGGTACCCTAGTGGACCCCATTCCACCATCTCCAGAGGAGCCTGTGTATGTTAGTTCAGACCCAGAGGAGGACCCTTCTGAGAGTAGTGAGATCCCTATGCAGATTTCACCCTTGAGGCCAGATTCAGAGACCCCTGCCCCTGAGCCAGAGTCTGAGATGCCTAAGACTGTACCTGTTAGTGTTGGTGGCAAGTTAGCCCAGGACCGAGACTTTGTTTACTCCCGTATTCCTGAGTTAGGAGCTTTGGTGGATAGGCTAGCTCGAGAGACTAGGCAGAGCACTTCAGTTATGGATGATGAGTGGCGAGTTCGGGTTAAGATGGTGGAGCAGGTTGCCCAGAGGAGATTGGACGAGGGACCATCCAGTAGTGATGCTGATGCTGAGGCCCGGAGGCTGCATAAGATCATTCGATGGATGTTGGTTGTGTTGAGAGAGATTCTGGATGATTAGCTGTTAGACGGGACTGTTGGTTGAGCCCGTAGATTGTTGTTTTTCAGCGCCAATAGGCTTTGGGATACTTGGTCAGATGCCGGGATCCCTTTTTCATTTGTTATATTGTATTTCAGAACTTTGTGGTAGTAGTAGTTGGTAGAAGTTAGGGGTAGATAGGGGATGTTTTCTACTTTTTCCTCTGTTTAACCCTGCTATATTATTGTACCTTATTTCTGAACTTATGGTAACCAAACTTTTCTTTATGTACCCTTTATTTAAATAAATCCATTATCCTGTTTTCCATTGTGCACCCTAAATATCTCATAAACTGTTCTAAATATCATGTTTCCGTACAACCATGTTTAAAATTCGTAATACCCTATTATGTGTCATGATAAAACAACACTGATATGAGAATTATGTAGTAATAGGATTGCATGTGCAAAATGGGGTAAAGCTTAAAACCCGCAAAGTGATTTTATAGTAAAATGTTGTTGTATATATGCCATGCTATCGTATTGCTAAATAATTGCTCAATCAGGTTTGTAAGAAATGGCCAACTCACCAGATCACTAAGAAGAAGAAATTCCAACCCAAGACCCAAAAGTAAACCCAGAAACCACCATGATGAGCAGACTTGCTCAGCTTTTGCAACAACCTGTGGCCCCTAAAGTTGGCAATTTCAAACACTTCAATTTGTTCATCCCCCAGAATTCTTAGGTTTGCCAGACCCGATTAAAGCACAGTCATGGTTAAGAGAAATGAAAAAAGCTTTTGAGTTAGCAGAAGTTAAAGACGACAAGAAAGCTCAGTATGCAAGTTATTACCTTAAAGATGAAGCGAGTTTCTGGTGGGAGTCTTCGAAAGCGTTGTTGGAAGGAAAGGACTTAACGTGGGAGAAGTTCACCGAGATGTTTTTGGAGAAGTATTTGCCAAGTTATATGCAAGATCAGTTGGAGATGAAATTTTTGGACCTTAGGCAAGAAGATATGTCGGTGGCGGAGTATGAGGTGAAATTTTCGGAGCTGTCTAGGTTTGTACCTGAGTATGTAAATACGGAAACAAAGAAGGCTAAGAGGTTCCAACAGAGACTTAAGCCATGGATTAGGAGTCAAGTAGCGTTGTTGGAGATCAAGAATTATGCTGCCTTGGTACAGAAGGCAATGACAGTGGAAGGAGAGCGTGAAGCTGCGAGGAGAGAAAATGAGGGAAAGAAAAGAAAATTTGAAAGCTCAGAGCAAGAGCAAGGAAGTTCGAAGTTTAAAGGAAGGTTTGGAAGGAATGGTGGAGGTTAGCCCCAAAAGTTTCAAAAGTTTAAACCCGGTAACGGAGCCCAGAAGAACCGTTTCCAGAAAGCAGGACAACCGGGGAAGGATAACAGACCTCAGATTCAAGAATGCAAGAATTGTGGGAAGAGACACCCGGGGAGGTGTAATAAGTTGGACATGACATGTTTCAAGTGCAACCAGAAAGGGCATTATTCTTCAGAGTGTCCAAATAGAGCAAGGAAGCCTGACTTGGCTTGTTTCAAGTGTGGAAAGGTGGGCCATATGGCCAGGAATTGCAAGGAGCCTGTTCAAAAGGCCAATGTTCTTAGGATTGCTGGACCGCCGTCTCTCTCAGCACCGTCAGCTCAACCTAGAGCTAGGACCTTTAGTATGACAATGAAAGATGCGGTGCAAGATGTGGACGTGGTAGCAGGTATGCTTGTTATTAACTCAGTAGAAGTAAAAGTATTGATGGATTCTGGAGCAACTAGATCTTTTATCTCTGAAAGTATTCTTGATAAGTTAAATTGTGTTGCGTACCCTCTGGAACCTAATTTAATTATAGAGGTAGCAAATCAATTGAAAGTTATTGTTAATAAGATTTGTCCCAATTGCGATGTGGTGATAGAAGGTCGGCACTTTTCTGCTGACTTAATTCCCTTTAATTTAGGAGAATTTGAGGCTATACTAGGAATGGATTGGTTGTCAAACCATGAGGCGCAAATAGAATGTAAAAGTAAGAAGGTGAAGTTAAGAACCAAGGATGGTGAGGAAGTGATATTCAAAGGAAAGAAGCAAGAGAAGAAATTCCTAACGGCAGTCAAAACGAGGAGATTAATACGTCAAGGATGCGAAGTTTATTTGGCTCATGTTATGGATGTGGAGAAAGAATCCGTAAGGATCGAAGATATTCCAATAGTAAGAGATTTTCCGGATGTATTTCCTGATGAATTGCCTGGATTACCTCCAGATAGAGAGATCGAGTTTATGATTGATTTGGCTCCTGGAACGGAATTAGTATCGAAATCTCCCTATCGTATGACGCCAGTCGAGATGAAGGAATTGGCAGCTCAGTTGCAAGAATTATTGGATAAAGGAGTAATTCGGCCGAGTGTATCCCCGTGGGGCGCACCAGTGTTGTTTGTAAAGAAAAAGGATTGAAGTATGAGGTTGTGCATTGATTATCACGAATTGAATAAGTTGACAATTAAGAATAAGTATACTCTACCGCGAATCGATGACTTGTTTGATCAACAAAAAGGAGCTTCGTGTTTCTCCAAGATTGATTTAAGATTTGGGTATCATCAATTAAAGATTAAAGCGGAAGACATACCCAAGACAGCGTTTCGAACGAGATATGGGCACTATGAGTTTTTGGTAATGGCATTTGGTTTGACGAATGAGACAGCCGCATTTATGGATCTTATGAACAGAGTGTTCAAGCAATATTTGGATAAGTTCGTTATTGTGTTTATTGACGATATACTGATTTACTCCAAGACGGAAGAAAATCATAAGGAGCATTTGAGGATTTCTTTGGAAATTCTGAGAAAAGAGAGGTTGTACGCTAAGTTTTCGAAATGCGAATTTTGGCTAAGGGAAGTGCAATTTCTTGGTCATGTAGTTAATAAAGAAGGAATCAAAGTAGACCCAGCCAAGATAGAAGCTGTAATAAATTGGGAAAGACCCAAGACTCCTACAGAAGTCAGAATTTTTCTGGGAATAGCCGGATACTACAGAAGGTTTGTGCAAGATTTTTCTAAGATTGTTGTTCCCTTAACGAAGTTGACAAGAAAGAACGAGAAGTTTGTATGGACGGAAAAGTACGAGGAAAGCTTTCAAGAGTTAAAGAAGAGGCTGGTAACCGCCCCGGTGTTGGTGTTACCGGATGAGAAAGGAGAATTTGTGATATTCAGTGATGCTTCATATAAAGGACTTGGATGCGTGTTAATGCAACACGGGAAGGTAATAGCATATGCGTCAAGGCAACTCAAGCCGCACGAGCAAAAGTATCCAACGCATGATTTGGAATTGGCAGCAATTGTGTTTGCCCTTAAGATTTGGAGGCATTATTTATACGGGAAAAAGTGCGAGATTTATACAGATCATAAGAGTTTAAAGTATATTTTCACTCAAAAGGAATTGAATATGAGACATAGGAGATGGTTAGAGTTGATCAAAGATTATGATTGTGCGATAGATTATGATTGTGTGATAAACTATCATCCTGGAAAGGCAAATATGGTAGCAGACGCTCTAAGTCGCAAGGAAAGGTTGAATATGTTAACGTCGTCGGAAGATTTGGTCAAGGATTTTGAAAAGATGGAAATAGAAGTACAGACTCCAGAATTTGGAAGTGAAGCTATATATGCGATGTCATTTCAACCCGAAATTTTGGAGAAGATTCGATGTTGTCAAGAGCAAGTAATGAATCGCGAAAAGGATAAGTTATCAGGAGAAGAAATTAAAGCTTAAAAGGATGGAAAAGAAATATACTGTGTTAACTCACGTATTTGGATACCTAATGTCGTGGAACTAAAGCACGAGATTTTGCAAGAAGCGCATAACTCGAGATTTTCAATTTCACCCTGGAAGTACGAAAATGTACCAGGACTTAAGAAAGAATTATTGGTGGCCAAACATGAAAAAGGAAATTGCGGAATGGATAAGTAAGTGTTATACGCGTCAAAGAGTCAAAGCGTAACATCAGAGGCCAAGCGGATTGCTTCAGCCACTAGATATACCAGAATGGAAATGGGAACATATTGCGATGGATTTCGTGGTAGGATTACCTAAAACCAAGTCTAATCATGATGCGATTTGGGTGGTAATCGATCGGTTGACGAAGTCAGCACATTTCTTGCCGATAAATGAAAAGTTTTCGTTGGAAAAGTTGGTCAAACTATATTTGGATGAGATAGTGATGCGTCACGGAGTTCCTGTCTCTATTGTATCTGATAGAGATCCAAGGTTTAACTCGAGATTTTGGAGACAATTCCATGATCATTTAGGAACTAAGCTGAGAATGAGTACGGCATATCATCCGCAGACTGACAGACAAAGTGAAAGGATAATTCAGACAATTTAAGATATGTTGCGAACCTGTGCAATAGATTTCAAAGGAAATTGGGACGATCATTTACCATTAATTGAGTTTTCCTACAACAACAGTTATCACGCGAGTATTGGCATGCCGCCTTATGAAGCGTTGTATGGAAGAAATTGTAGGTCCCCTACGTATTGGGATGAGGTTGGTGAGCGCAAATTAATTGGCCCAGAGCTAGTTCAACAAACAAAGGAAAAGGTAGAAATGATTCGGAAAAGATTAGTTGCAGCTCAAGATCGACAAACGAAGTATGTAAATCAAGAACGAAAAGATGTGCAATTCGAATCTGGAGACAAAGTATTGTTAAACATATCTCCTTGGAAGGGTTTAACCCGATTCGGGAAGAAAGGGAAGTTGAGTCCTAGGTATATTGGACCATTGGAAGTACTGCGACGAGTTGGGAAGATGGCATATGAATTAGCGCTACCTCCGCAAATGCAACATCTGCACAATATATTTCATATTTCTCTTCTGAATAAGTATAATGTTGATGCGAGCCATGTGATCGAGTTGGAACCAGTGGAAATCCAACCAGTGGAAATCCAACCAGATTTGTCTTATGTGGAACAACCAGTTCGAATCTTGGATTGTAAGGAGAGGACGCTTAGAAATAAAGTTGTGCCTCTAGTTACAGTGTTGTGGAGAAATCCACTAGTGGAAGAATCAACTTGGGAACTAGAAAGTGAAATGCAAGAAAAGTATCCCTATCTATTTGCTTAGACTAGATTCTGGGGACAGAATCCTTTTAAGGAGGGTAGATTGTGACGACTGAGAATTTTTTTGACGTAATTAATTGAATAAAGTGTGATTATGTGAAGTGATTATAATTATGTGATTAAGTGCTGGTTAATTGTCTTTACTGTATATTAGAATCTAGGAGCGTAAATAAAGGCGTTCCAATTTAAAGAGTCAGCTTAGAAGTTAAGCTGTGTTGTCGGGTCGTCAAGTAGAACGGAATCCGTCCTAAAAAAAGGGATTAAGGTATTTAAATCGTGAACTATGTGCTATTATGTGAAATGAAATGCTTGAGTAAAGTAATACTTTCTAATGACGTGTCGGTCGATAATGAGAAGCGTAATTGAAACGCTGAGCGTCGGGCCGTCAGGCTGAACGTGACCCGGTACGCGTAGAAAGGAATAAAGATTAAAGAAGGACAAATTTTATGATCAGACATGAGTTGAGATGTGTTCGTATGTGTGCTTACTTGTCTGTATGCATGATTACGTGATCTGTTGACATTTTTATGGATTTAAAGGAATTAATTGATTTAAATAAGGTTTACTTAACCTTCGCATTTTTATAAAATTATCTTAGTAAGATAAATGCATGAGATTTGTTCTGTTATCTTCATAATAGTCCTAGAGACTTTTTAAAAATGATGGACGGATTTATTTGCTGGTCGTTGTATTTTAAATTGATTTTTATGTGATAAAATGCTATTATTAGCACGAACTTGTGAAAATCATATAAAATCAACCGTTCGCTCAAACATTTATTATGAGTAATGGTTGGAAAACTAATTTCGAGATCTACGTCTTAAAATTGTCATTTGCAATAATTTTCTACTTTTCGAGAGAGATATTTTTTATATTTAATTTTTATCTTATTTGAGTAAAAAGAAAGGATTAATCAAACAAAAAGGGATTTAATAGATTACTAAAATACCCTTGGCCCTAATACAAATATAAACTCTTGCCCCCCTTCTTTTCTTCCTTTTCCCGTGAACATCCTCCCCCTCTCCCTCACTTTCTTTCTTCCTCTCTCTCGAACACACTCTCTCTCTTTCTCTCTCTCTCTCTCTCCCGGCTCTCTCCATCTCTCTTATCTCTCTCTTGCATGCAACACCAAATATTCACCCAAATTCAAAGATATTACCATCTACAGCTTCTATTTTCGGTATACTACTCAAACATCACTTGCATGTAAGTGTTTGTATAAGTGTTTATGGTCCATCTCTATGGTTGTGTTCAAGGAAATACAATTTCTTGATATATGATCATAAGAGTAGATTCAAGAAGATTTTGTGGTTTAAAACTCAAGAGGAGACCCGTTAGGGGCACTCTTAAGTTTGACCACCACCGGCCATGATCCAAGGAGAGCCGGTGGAATTTTAATGATGTGTTGATGTGATTTTGAGCCTTGCATATTTTGGTTTCTTGAAAAGTTCAAACGGTTTTTGTACTTCCTTTGAAATTTAAGTATGTGATTGAAAATGGATTGTTTTGATTGTTTGATGTGTGTGTAAGTCATTTGATGCTTAGGAAATCAAATTTGAAGGTTGTATGTTGGGTTTTTGGTTTGGCATTGTACTAATAAAAAGGGGAATTAGATTTGGTGGCTTGATCTTAGTGTAAACTAAGCTTAATTAGTGAAAAATGTGATTGCATGTTAGTTTAAAGGAAGAACTAGTAATGCATGTCATTGTTTGGTCCTTGAAGTTGTGAATCATGGTTTTAGCCGAATGGAAAATGGGTCTAGAAGAGATTTACTTGAAGATTAAGTGAATGCATGCTTGTTGATTGGATAATTTGATTAAAGCTTGAGTCATTAGGTGATGTTTTGTTTTGTGATTCGAAAATTGTGATGGAAATGAGTTAAGGTTTAAAAGAAGTTGAAAATGTGATATAGAACTTTGCATGTCAAGATTGATCTTTGCATGTGTGTTTTCTTGAAAAACCCGAATGGGTCTTATGGTAAAAAGAGAATTAAGTGAATTTTTATGAGATTATATGTTAATTATCTTAGTTACTAATAAGAACTTGGTTGCATGTCATTGATTGGATGATGTTTGTGTTCGAATTTGATAATTAAAAGAGGGTGTTGAATTTCGATTCTTAAAATGAATATGATTCGGTTTTTGGACTAAAAGAATGAAGCGTAATTGCGTAAAAGACCCTTGTAATTTGCATACCAAAGAGGTTTATTGTATTTGATTATATATGATTGAAGTTGAGTACTCGTGGTTGTGTTTTATGTTTATAGCTGAATGGTATATAAGTAGAAAAGCGATTGATTTGGTTCCAATACCTTGCTAACTGATTGCATGTGAAATCCTAGGAGATATGTGATTCATTTGTGTGATTGATTGTTGTTGTGGTTCGAATTAAGGAATAAAAGAAAAAGGAAATTAAGTTGTTTGTTATTAAAGAACTATAAGTGACAGTTATGGTCGCAAGAGATTTAATTGTGAATAAATCATGTACTCATACGAGTTATATTAGTGTGATTTGAAGAATAGATAAGTTTAAGCAAGTATGAGTCGATTGATGAGTATGTAAAGATATAAAGGTTACGAGAAAGGAATGTGTTATGTGTTATGTGCTTATGTGTATAAGCAATACTCGTATATTTGAGTCAAGAGTATAATCGAGCTTTCGTATTGAGTGATCGTTCCGGGAACGAGAGTTGGGAAACTGATTAAGGTTTTGGTTTTATTGTAGATTCGGAGCGTGAGGGCATTCATGCTAGGAAAGGGAAGGGTATACTAGGTGGCAGTAGTTCAACCTTCAGGAAAGCGAATTCAGGCAAGTAACTCTCATTACTTGTGAAAATGGTTATAGAAAGGTTATTGTTCATACCATGTAGAGTATTGAACTGTTTAAATAATGAACCCATCTTAATGATTTGAGATACCCTGTCTTTGATCTTGTTAAACTATTATTGATAAGTTTATTGATTCAACCCTTTGGTAACATGTCTTTCCTGTTCAAGTTATTTGCTATACCATGAACTGTTATAAACACCATATTACCTTTACGAACCCCTTGTAACGATACCATATTCCTTGATCACCATATTTCCTATTGATCCTTGAAACAAATATTGATCCTTCTAATTTAAGTACCTTGATTATCCTTGATTCATTTTCTTAACTTTGATTTCTTGAAATTTGATTTAAGAATGAGTTTCGACTCGAAAGAGTCCGAATGATTTCATATTCTTGGTAATAATAAAATGAATTTAGAAAACCTACTTTTTCCAACTCAAGGTTTTCCAAATGAATTCCTGATGGATTGGATGAGACGTAAGAGGCTAGTGGGACTAGTCAAGTCATTGTAAGAGGCTAGCGGGGCTAGTCCAGTTTAAGGCTGAAATTATGTCGTATGGTACCTTAATGACCGGATGGAGGTCGGTACGGGCTGATCACCCATATTATAATGAAATAAAAGATAAAGTGGTCCAATCAAGGGTTCTATATTGATTTTAAAAAGGAATTGAAACTTCCTACTCAGTAATTGATTCTTTGAAAATGAAAAATGGTTTATTTTGTTGTGAAAAGAGTTGATTATGATACTGTGAAGCTTAAAGCTCATGAACCCTGATTTAATCCGTTGATCATATAATTGACTCTATATAATGAAAAGATTGCCGCTTTCCTTTTTCTGAAAGATCTGTTTTGATCCTTTAATAATTTATGATGAATGTCGGCTTTCACCCTGCTTTGAGCCTTGTTCCATGAAAGCCCTAAATTTTTCCTTCATATCCCTTCCTTAAATCCGAAAGATGAAAATCTGCCACCTAGATCAGATAAAGTAGAATGCCCTGAGATTGGTAAAGTATATTGTGGATTTTTATATCGTAGAACTGCTTAATAGTTACTTGCTGAGTTTTATACTCATATGTTTTGTTTTAATCTAACCATGGCAGTTAAGCAAGAAGATGGCCAAGCTTAGGCGCACTGCTCGTAAGAGCGTACCTGGTGGTCCCTATCGTGTTGAGGGCTTCCGGTTGCCAGAGCAGGTAGTGGTATTTTGAGTAAGCGAACGCTTAGCCGGGAAATTATAAAGATACAATGGGTTATCTGTCGGTTCCAAGCCGGAATCGATTATGATTATTTAATATTATTTTGGGGTTGTAAGTTATATTTTATAATTGGTAGTTATAATCTTGTCTCATACTTTATCCTGTTTGATCCTGTTAGTAGTTAATCGGGGTTTAAGCTTATTTAATTATTAGATTAAAGGTGTGTGGGTCCTCATTTCCTAACCCCGAGATTGAGGGCGTCACAGACACCAACACAAAGTAAAACCAACAGAGAGCGTCATCGACATGTTTAACATAAAAATGAAAAATTAAATAAAAAATCTTAGCGTCAGAAAGAACATTGCACTGTATATCATAGTGTAATGGTGATAAAAAGGGTATTCAAAAGTATTTAGCAAAAAACAGTCAAAAAGTAATACTATATCGTAAAATTTAAGTGATAAGAACATTGCAAACTATTATTCAAAAGAAGCGGCCATCGTGAAATTAATGGTAAATATGCCTTATCATTATAGACGCAATTAACAGAGTTCGTTAGTAAATGAAATTTGGGATCTGTTCGTTACGTGAACCCTGGCTCAAATTATTTCATTAAATGAGCTGATATTAAATATGAAAATGAGTTCAGATGAGTAAATAAGGCTATTGCGTGAGCCCGTAGGGTTTACCCAGTGCGCACCCGAAAGCTAGCGGCTGCGGGTTATCTACGATAAAAAAAACTCAACTCCGATAAAATTTATGTATAATACAAATAATAAATTATTATTATAAGTTAAATGTTTTTATTGTTCTGTTGATGTGTATCATTTTCACACACACATGTATATAGACAGTGGCGGATGTAGAAGGGGGCTCAAGGGGCTTCAGCCTACCCCTGAGTCCATAATATCCCCAATTCTTATATAAGTTTTGGGCATTTTTTGTATTAGCCCACCCTATTAAATATTAGCCAAGTGTTTTAGTATATTTCAGCTCAGCCAAACCATTAATTCTTAAGTTGAATGTAAAGTGAAAAGATTACAAAAAAAATCTACAACTCTACTCTGTTGCTGGTCTGTTGTGCGCCTGATCTTCCTCTTCCGTGACATGGACTTGGGTAAATTTTTTATATTAATGAAGCCCCCTCCTTGGTAAAATCCTAGATCCGCCACTTTATATAGACAAATGATCAAATATAAATCACTGAAATAGAAACTTAAATGAAAACCAAGAGAAACAACCCATATATGACATCACCCACTTCTTAGATCACATAACCTATCCGAGGACCTACTTTCGGCCCTCCAAAATCCACCCTGGGCCCACTAGGCCTCACCAAGGCTCGAATCATAATCATAGATAGGCTCAAACATGCAAAATACTCCAATGGGCCCTAATAGTCCCCATCTTGTACCACTAGCCGCTTCCAGACCCCAACTTAACCTTGTCAAGGCTCATCCTTGGGGCCTACCCTCGAGCCCCACTACCATTCCCATTATCCTAAAAGTTAAGTTTATATTTAGTTTTCATTTTAATGGTTTCTATTAGAGTAGCCCCATATATGTATATATATATATGGGGGCTACTCTAATAAAAACAAATATTAGAATAAACTAGAAACCAAATAGTTTTTTAAAAATTACTTAGAAATATAACACATATGGTATGCAAATCGATCGTTGAGAGATGGAGAAAAATAAAGTGAAGTCGGATTTAAAAAATTTTATCGTTTGACGGGAAAAATCAAATTAAAAATGAAGGAGAAAAGCTGAAATTGTGTGTGGTAGTGTGCAAATTAGTTGGGTGTGGTGCTTCTAGGGGGATCATTAGATTAGATTGATCTAATGACTTAGATTAGTTTCGAATTTCTATTTGATCATTCTCCTATATATATATATATAGGGGAATGATCAAATACAAACCAAAATTAAAATAGAAACTAGAAATCAATCTAAGCCATTAGATCTATCTAATCTAATGGTCCCCCCTATATCACCCCACTCAACTACTCTGCACCCTCCCACACCCAATTTCAGCTTTTTCCCTCCGTTTTTAATTTGATTTTTCCCGTCAAACCGTAAGTTTTTTTAAATCCGATTTCACTGTATTTTTCTACATCTCTCTACGATCGATTTGCATACCATATATATGATATATTTCGAAGTAATTTAAAAAAAAAGTTGGTTTCTAGTTTCTATTCTAAAATTTGTTTCTATTAGAGTAGCCCTCCCTATATATATATATATATATATATATATATATATATATGTATAGGGCTGTTCAAATAGAAACTACCTTAAAATAAAAACTATAAACTAAGACCCAACCCACCTCACTTTAGTACTATCCACCCACCTCATTCTCAATTCACTGTAACCAACCCCGACTCTTCCCCCAAAACCCCACAATTCAACTTACCTCATTACCCCACCCTATCACAGTCATCACCTCTACCACCATCATCAACCCCCGTTACCACCGTCATCCATTTTCGTTCCTCTCCATTTATCCCATATATTACTTCATTCATATTTTCAAAAATTTCTTCTTCTTTTTTATGAGCTTTTTCTTTTTCTCACCTCTCTACATATGATAATCACTGTATTAATAGTTAAAATTAGTGATTTCTGTTTGATATTATGGATGTTACAGTCAGGGTGATGATGGTGAGATAAGTGGTTTACCCCATATATTCCTCTATTCATATTTTCTAAACTTTTCTTCTTTTTTTTTTATGAGCTTTTTCTTTTTCTCACCTCTCTACACATGATAATCACTGTATTAATAGTTAAAGTTAGTGATTTCTATTTGATATTATGGTTGTTACATTCATGGTGATGAAGGTGAGATAGGTGGTGGTGTTATAATGATTGTGTTTAATGATCAGTATAAATACCATATGTGCTATATTCCGGCGATAAATCACTAATTATACTTACGAGAATCACTAAAATTTAGCTAATTTAATTAATAATAAAAAAGGAACAGAGAGAGATATTGAACTTTGTTGGGCCTGGTCCACTTACGTGGGCTATGGTTCTATTAAGCCCAAATAAATAAATGAAAAAAAACACAGGAAAAGGTCCGAGAGCAGAAAAATAAATTAAAAAGGGGGAGACAAAACATTGCTGTGAATATGGTATTCATACTGATATACTCTTCAATCACTAAATCGTATGACAACAATCACTAAATTGTACATAGTAATCACCAAATTACACATAGCAATCACTGTATTGTACATAGAAATTACTATTTACATGATCTGATTTCTAGGGTTTATGGCCTTTACTAAGTTAGAGTTTAGGCTCTAGGGTTTTGGGCTTTTACCCTAAATCCTAAATAGATGGAATGTTTATCCATTAATTTCTTATTATTAGAAAGAGCTAAATATTTTTAAAACCTATTTAATGAATTGGTGAACCCTAAAAAATTAATAACTATTAAATTAAGTTCCAATTTAAATTTTAGATAGTAATTTCTAGATTTTGAATTATTAAATTTTGTAAACAGACAAAACACATAATTCAAAAGATGTTGAAGAGAAAATGGAATTTGAAGAAACTGAAATACAAGAAAATCAAGATCAATTTCAAGAGAAAGAACCAAACAAGAAACCAAAAAAAAACAAGTGGAAGAGGAGGACAGTGAAAAAGATAAAAAATTACTATATTACACATTTTATTCACTAAACTAGTAGTTTGTGTGTAAAAGGTAAAAACGTATAGTAGGAGATTAATGGTGTATGATGGGGGAGAGAGAGATGGGACACTAGAAGAAAAGGTATGGTACAGGAGAAAAACGATAAATCACTAATTATGCTTACGAGAATCATTAAAATTAAGGAAATTCTAAAATTATTGTAATTCCGGTTTAGTGATTATGTTAGGTATGAATAGTGATTTATCGTCGAAATATATTAAGTATGGTATGCAAATTAATCGTTAGAAGATGGAGAAAAATATAGTGAAGTCGGATTTTAAAAAAAGATTGTCGATTAATAGAACAAATTAAAATAAAAATAGATATAAAAACATTTACGTAGAGATGTACGTGAGAGGTAACAGTTGGAACTGAAGGGAGGAGAGAGAAGGGGTTGGATAAAATTTGTGTGGTGGAGATTCAATTCAAGCTATAAAATTAGTGGTTGTTATTGGTTTCTAGTTTTTAGAATAAAGTTGGTTTCTATTTGACCATCTCCCTATATATATATATTTATATTTATATATATAGGGGTTGTTCAAATAGAAACACCCTTAAAATAAAAACTAGAAACAAGCTCAGCCCAACATGAACTTTAAATACACAATCTGACACGTAACTCTTACCTGTAGCATGTTCACAACGCACCACTAATTCCCTCCATTTTTAAATTAATTTTTTCTCTTATTCAACGAGTTTTTTTTTAAATTTGACTTCATTGTATTTTTGTACATCCTTCAACGATCAGTATGAATATCATATGTGCTATATTCCGGCGATAAATCACTAATTATACTTACGAGAATCACTAAAATTTAGCTAATTTAACTAATAATATAAAAGGAACAGAGAGAGATATTGAACTTTGTTGGGCCGTTGGGCCTGGTCCAATTATGTGGGCTATGGTTTTATTAAACCCAAATAAATAAATGAAAAAAAAATACAGGAAAAGGTCCCAGAGCAGAAAAAGAAATTTAAAATGGGGAGACAAAGCGTTGATGTGAGTATGATATTGATACTGATATACTCTTCAATCACTAAATCCACTAAATCGTATGACGACAATCACTAAACTGCACATAATAATCACCAAATTGCACATAGTAATCAATATATTGTACATAGAAATCACTATTTACATTACATGGTCTGGTTTATAGGATCTAAGGCCTAGACTAAGTTAGGGTTTAGGCTCTAGGGTTTAGGGACTAAAGGACCTAAACCCTACACCCTAAACCCTAAATAAATGGAATGTTTATCAACTAATTTCTTATTATTAGAAAGAGCTAAATATTTTTAAAACCTATTTAACGAATTGGTGAACCCTAAAAACTTAACAACTACTAAAGTAAGTTCCAATTTAAAATTTTAGATAGTAATTTCTAAATCTTGAATCACTAGTTATACTTACGAGAATCACTAAAATTAAGAAAGTTGTAATTCCGTTTTAGTGATTCTGTTAAGTATAAATAGTGATTATCGTCGGAATATAGCAAATATGGTATGCAAATTGATCGTTGGGAGATTGAGAAAAATATATTGAAGTCAGATTTTAAAAAAGGTTTATCGATTAATGAAAATATTAAATTAAAAATAGGAATAAAATTATTTACGCAAGGGTACAGGGTACACAGAGGGAGTCACGTGAAATTGGAGGGAGGAGTGAGAATGATTGGATAAAATTTGTGTGGTGGAGATTCAATTTAAGCTATAAAATTAGTGGTTGTCATTGGTTTCTAGTTTTTAGAATAAGGTTGGTTTTTATTTGACCATCTCCCTGTGTGTATATATATATACATTTTCACAAATTATTATATCGTGCAGGGATTTTCACAAAAATATCATCACTTTTTTCGGAGCAGTGACATGATCTACTTACATCTTATACTGACCCCTCACCAAACACCGCTATAAGGCTTACATCTTATACTCACCACTCACCAAACATCGATGTAAGGCTTACATCTTATATTTACCACTCACCAAACACCGCTCTAAGTAACTGAGTATATTTGGTTGGTAGTTAAATATTTTTATTAGTCCATTTTTATCGTCATCATTTTAATTGTCATTTATTTATAATTTAATTGTTTTAAAATTTTTTTTCTGAATTTCTTAATTAAACACTTAAATTTTTCATAGGGAAAATATCAAATATAATTATCACTATCTTTGCGTCTCCACTTATTTATATCTTCATGAACACCATAAAATAATTTGTAATTTACAAAAATCAAATCGAAATAAAACATCAAAATATAACAAAATTTCGACATCGATAGTTTAAAAATAAAATAAAATATCTAAAAATATGAACATCTCACCAATTTAAAATGAAATTGGATATTCCTTTAAAACTCGATTTGAAAAATTAATAATATTTATTTAAAACAAGTGTGTGTGGGTGTGTATATTATTATAAGATAAAAATTAGTGTGTATGGGTGTCTATATTATTATAAGATAGAGATTAATGTTCGAGCAAAAAATCTAAGCGAAGTATTAGCAGATAACTCGATTCTATTCGAACTCGATTCGAGTTCGGCTCAGATTAATTATTCGTGAATAAACTCGTGTTCGGCTTATTTATTAACGAACCGATCTTAAACATCACTTTTGTTTGATTATTGAACTTGGACCGCCTCAATTAATTAAAAAAAAAAAAATTATACTCGGACGAAAAACTCGACTAAACTCAATTTATTTATTTTTTTAAAAAAAAGGAGTCATGCTCATGCTCATGCTCATGCTGAGTTTGATCTTTATCCAAGCTATACAAAGCCAAAAATATCAATTGAAAACACACACAGTTTTGTAAAGATAACAGTCAATGGGCCCATGATATATGTATATATGTATATTAGGTTCCCATTAACTGATTTGCACTAGGAACCCTCCAATCTAAGAACCGGCCCTATCTAAAGATATGAATGTCTCATCAATTTAAAATAAAATTGGATATTTTTAAAACTCGACTTGAAAAATTAATGATATTTAATAAGAACAAGTGTGTGTGGGTGTGTATATTTTTATAAGATAGATTAGTGTGTGTGGGTGTGTATATTATTATAAGATAAATATTAGGGTTCGAGATAAAAATTTAAGCGAATTATTAGCGGATAACTCGATTTTATTCGAACTCCACTCAATTTCGACTCAGTTCGATTGTTCGTGAATAAACTCGTATTTTGATCATTTATTAACAAACTGATTTTAAACGTCACTTTTCGTTTAATTATTGAACTCGGACTGACACGGTAAATTTAAAAAAGAAAAATTATACTCGGACAAAAACTCGACTCAACTCAATTTATTTTAAAAAAAGGAGTCATGCTCATGCTCATACTCTGTTCATGCTCATGCTCATGCTCAGTTTGATCTTTATCCAAGCTATACAAAGCCAAAAATATCAATGGGAAACACACAGTTTTGTAAAGATAACAGTCAATGGGCCCCAAAAGTCTTTTTGTCTGAGTCAGCAATGTTACACTTGTCACTATGACAGTACTACACTTGCCTTTCACCTCATGTGGCAGAAACACACCTCACTCTTTTCAAGACCAAGAAACTCATATATACAAACAGCACATAGTCTCTCTAGGCACAAACTTTGAAACCCTCTTCTATATCTGTAAAAATCTTGCAGCCCATCTCATTTTTCTCTGTAATGGATAATTTTGGGCTTGATAAAAATTTAATGATAAGTGACATGGAGATTGAAGCCTTTTTTGCAGCCCCAAGTACTGAAAATGATGTGAGTTTGAAGCAAGAACCGATACTTATTGATGATCATGAACCTGAAAATGATGTGCCAAAGCCAATGAAAGGGTTATATGAAGAAGGGCCAACTCCATTTTTAAAGAAAACATATGCAATGGTTGATGATTCACAAACTGATTCAGTCATCTCATGGAGTGAGACTGAGATGAGTTTTGTTATTTGGGATCATAATAAGTTCTCTGCTGATATTCTTCCTAAACATTTCAAGCACTGCAACTTCAGTAGCTTTATTCGCCAACTCAACACTTATGTAAGTGATTTCGATTGTAATATTCTTTCCGAATATTTCAGTTTATTTGTATTGATTTTTATATGTGTACTGGTATTGTTTGATTGTTGTGCATGTATATTAGACTTGTTGGTTTCATAGGTTTTGTATGATGAACTAGTACTTAAGATCTAGTTTTGAGAACTGTTGTAAAAATCGGGAATCGAAACTAATAGCTTTCATGGTTTAGAATGATACTTTTAATATTAAATTAAAAGAGCTTACACGTTTGGACCAAGATTTTGTTATTGCCACCATTCTACACAAGTTCAGATTGATTCCGTTGTGTTTAATTGTTGTTCTTTGGAATCATTTTGTAGAAGTGCAATTCACAATGGAGCTTTGTTGGATGTACTTGGTGTTTTTTTAAAACTTCACAGTGTGTTATTTTTCAGATTTTGCTAATATATGACTGTTTTTAATGCTATTTTTGTTTAAAGGGTTTCAAGAAACTCAGTCCAGACCGTTGGGAATATGCCGTTGAAGGTTTTCAGAAAGGAAAAGATTATCTTTTAAAGAATATTAGGAGGAGGAGGCACCAACCTGAGCAGCATGTCTTGAGGGATGAAAAGAGTTCACAGCATTCACGTGAGGGAGAGCGCCTTAAACAGGAGGCAGAACTCGAACAATTGGAGAGTGATACCGACATGTTGAGGACTGAAATTATGAATATACAAAAGGAACAGGAGAATTCAGATAATTATCTGTTATCTGTTAAAGAGAGGCTGAGAAGGAGTGAACAGATGCAACAGCAGATGTTCATTTGCATGGCCAAAGCATTTCAGAACCCGTTATTAAGCGAGATTCTTATGCAGCGGCTCAGACCGAATGAAGCAATGGAGACTGCTGGAACTTCAAAGAAACAAAAGCTGATTGCTCCACAGTGCAACAAAGATCCAGCTGAGGCATCCTATTATCCTGGGAGCAGCCAACCTAAAGATGGCTTTGCAACAATTGATTTTCAGGGCCAGAAGGTCAATGAAGTGTTGGCTACAAAATCTAAAGCAATCGCTCCGGACAGTTGTCTGCTGTTGGAAAATCTACTGTTGGCTGATGATGTTGTTTCTGAGACTGAAGCAGCAAAAGAACATGCAAACATTCAGTCCAAACTTGTTCTTGAGTTGGAAGAGTTGATCACAAAGACCAGTGCCAGTTGGGACGTATCTATGAAAGAGATGGTCGAGCAAGCTGTCTCGTGCAATCACAGTTCTAATTGGTACAATCCTCTTCAATTCTCCACATTTAGTAATAATTAAGTATCTATGTTTATCATTCCTCATGGGATTCGGTAGGTTACACTAAAACACAAGTAATTTTTTGTGATAAATTCATATTTAGAGACTAATATTCATTAAGTCTTCTTATGCAGGAATGTGAAGAAATAGAAGAGGTGTGGATAAATCCCAAGGTACATTGTAATTTTTTTCGTTTTGCATACAGTATGACTTGCATAACAAAATTAACAGCTCTTCAAGAATCTGAACTATCTTTTTATTCACCGGGACACCTACCAGTTGAATTCTCAGTCTCAAGTTTAAATGTAAAATGAGTGGTTTCCGGCATTTGGAGGGGGGAGGGGGAGGGGGAGGGGGAGGGGGGAGGTTGGAGGGGGGAGGGGATTTCTGATGCAAGCTATAGTCTAATAAATACTGTCATTTTGCGTGCAGCACATTGAGAACTAGGGCGTAAACTGATCAGATGATAGTGTGCTGTCACAACTCTGAGCAACACCCCCGGATTGAAGAGGGGGGTTCTATCTTGATGTCATTTTCAGTCCTTTTTCCTTTCTGCTGGTTTCGCTTTTTATATGTAGTTGGAATATTTGGTAATGTACAATGCTCCCAGTAATTTTCTTTAAATTCTCGGTTTTGTAACCTTCATCTGAAGGTTCCTAATATTACAACTTGCAAGCACTTGCTCTCCAGGATCATTAATATTTTCGGAATTAGCCTGCATAATTCAAATATATTTTAATTTGTTTGCCTAAGTTAGCCTGCTTAGTTAGCCTGCTTATTGATTTGTACACATGTATGATGAAACAGCAAGTTTGGAGTCCAGTATCAGCTCCCTCATAGCACAGGATGTATAGGAGGGAACAACCTTTAGCCTTTGAAACATTTTGTTTCAATTTTAAAACTTTGTTTTATAAAAATGTTGAACTAACATGTTTATGATATACAATAAACTTTTCCAAAATTTACTCCTGAGATTAGATTGTACTAGTTGTTTAATGATATATATATTTTGATCATGAATGTATGGCCCTATATATAATATCTTTTAATTTAGGTTATTGATCTCCATGTATATATTTTTATGGGGTGATCAAGTTATAGGGAAATTTATTACTTATTTAGTCTTATTGTCTAGGGTACCTGAAAGTAGTGTCTAGGGTACTCGTAATATAGACAAACTGCAACCGCTAGGGACCAAGAATCTAATGAACACACTTACGTATAGGTTATTTATTATTAGGCTGAAATAGGTTAGGCACCTGGCAAGAGGAACAAAATATAAAAACTTGTCGTTTAGTTGTCGCTTAGTTGTCACATAAATGACGGACTCATAGTTTGTTTTTCGTTAGGACTCATAGTTTGTTTTTGTTACTGCAATCATAAGGTCAAAGAGGTTACACGTGTAGTTACTTGTAAAACAAACTTAAAGATATTGGATATTAAATTATAAATGTAAATTTAAATAATTTATGAATGATTTATGTCCATGATTTTTATAAATATTTTGATGAGATCTATGTAAATTAATAAAAAAAAACATTTTTAATTAATAATAATTAATTGTGCTAGAAGTTTCTTTCATTTTCATGTTGTACAAATGAATGGTTGTTAATTACTCAAAATGATAATATTACAAAAATTATTTTAAGTTATATTTAATATAATATAAATTAAATAACAGAGATTTACTTTTTTTTTTATTAATAAAGCATAACGAATTTTTTAAAATAAAATTATATTTCTTTCATGAATTTTTATTTTACTTCTAGCTAACATAATAATATTTAAATATACAAATACATAAAAATTCAAGAATAAGCTTATAATCAAGTTAAAAATTTAACTAAAAAAATTATATATGATCCTGCCTGGACAGGATACCATTGCCCATTACTTTTTTTGCAACTGAATGCATATCAATACTTTTTTAATGCCAGGCTTAACCTATTTATAATTTCGTTATGCCTGCCTGGTTTTCTAAAGGTTCATTTGAAGGTTCCTTTTCTTAATTTAATTGAAACTCTCTCATATTACAGGCACTTGCCCTCTTGCCCTCCAGCATTGTTCATTGATTAATTCCAGCTCCAACCAAATAGCCTATGTAATTTTTGTTACACAGATAAATGCAAGTTTGGAATTCTCAACTTCTTAAACTGCGTCGGCCTGCTCAAATAAGAACAGGATCTCAGATGGTAAGATCCTACCTTTACTCGCACTTTTGTCGCAAGCCTGCATAAAAATCCCATCCCGTATAATTGGTTATAAGCAACTGACTCCGTCAAGGCAGGCGACATAATGATCCAATTCATCTATTAATTCCACTACATTGTAACTCAATATAAACAAGATAAGCTGGAAAATCTTCCACTATATTAGTAGATATCAACTGCCAATAATTGTGATGTCAACCAAAGAGTACAAATGCTTCTTCCTCTTTGGAAAGAAATGAGGGCATTTGGAAGTTGTTGAACACAATACAATACAATACAATACGTTCAAATATTTGAGTAACAAGAGAAACAGGAACATCTTTTAAACTCTGTAAATGTATAGCTTCAATCTTTCTTGTGGCTTTGAGGAGAGCAAACTTTTTCTAACCCTTTGCCGAGAGGTCCAAGACAATCATATATATCACTTTTCTTCTTGGGTGATAGTACAGGGTCACTGGATTCTTTCTTAGGGTGAATTGTATCAATTAGGGCCTCAAACTCTTCCTTTGCTCGCTCAAATACGTTAGGACCTTTGAAATCACTAATGGGCGTGTTCGCATCAAAATCATCACTCTTCCCATGAGTTTCCCTACGGTGCTTACGTGGAGACTTCATTTTATCAGCTCCTCCTTTTTGTTCCTTTTTCACTTCTACATTTGGTGGCCCCACATTGTTCTTGCCTGCACTTACAGGGCCACTGGATTCTTTCTTAGGGTGAATTGTATCAATAAGGGCCTCAAACTCTTCCTTTGCTCGCTCGAATACATTAGGACCTTTAAAATCACTAATGGGTGTGTTCTCATCAAAGTCATTGCTCGTCCCATGAGTTTCTCTATGGTGCTTATTTGGAGACTTCATTTTGTCCTTTCCTTCTCTTTGTTCCATTATTCCTTCTACTTTTGGTGGCTCCACATTGTCCTTGCCTGCAGTTATGCAATATGATTAGTTCAACATACTATTTAAGCATGTCAAAATTAGATAGAGATCAAGCTACATTAACTAACAATGTGAAAACTATTTTCTGATTGCAATAACTAACAGTGATTAAGGAGTAGATCCTCCAATGACTACATTTAGTTACACCTGCAATGGAATATAGATAATAATCTTTATATGCTTGTCTGGTTGTGTTCTTTGCATACTTCTATCAGTTTTTAAAGAAAGACAGGAATATAGTGATGCACTTGTCCTCATAAATGAAGTTTCTTACTTGTGATTCTCGAGAAAAAGAAACAAATCTTATAAAGCTTGGATATGAAGCATTATGAGAGGAACACAATCGGTGGGCTAAGTTTCTGCAAATGCCATTCACAATATTAATTTGGAAACGGTAAATTTGGTAAAATCACATATAGCCTTACTCGGAGGGCAGGCTCATTTTAGAATACAAGAACAACAGTCATATAAATCACCGTAAAAGTCAAAAGATTTTCCCAGAAACATGAAATTTTTTTATCTGGGTTTGAACTATTCACTAATCACTATATGCTATTCTTTGTGCAAATCTTTGCTGTGTTACTCTCTCAAGGCTTGTTTCCATGACTGAGAATTCCCTCCCCGTCCTCCAACCTCCCCTCATGATCAAAGGCTTTGAATCCTTACTCCCTCCTCCATGTTCATTTAACTGAAATACGTGGAGGTAGTAGCTCACCCATTAGGGCTGTAATTCGAGTCGGGCGGCTCGCGAGCTCGCCCGGCTCAAACTCGTTTAAGTGGGCTCGACTCGGCTCGTTTAGTTAAACAAGCCGAGTTCGGGCAGAGCTTCCGGTTCGTTTAATTACTCGAGCCGGCTCGGCTCGGCTCGACTTGTGAAATTAAACGAGCCGAGTTCGGGTAAAGGTTTAGGCTTGATTAAGTGTAAAATTAAACGAGCCGGCTCAACTCGACTCGTGAAATTAAACGAGTCGAGTTCGGACAGAGGTTTAGGCTCGTTTAACTAAACGAGCCGGCTCGGCTCGACTCGATTAATCTCGGCTCGAATTACGCCCGGCTTGAAACTCGGCTCGTTCGGCCCGAATTACATCCCTATCACCCATGATGCAGGACAGATTTATTAAACAAAGAATAAGCAATATTTTTCAATAAGCAATGAATTATACGATTCCCAAGAATAAATCAATATTATTCCCAAGAAAAGTGTATAACCAAAGCTTAGTAGTAATGGGGGATTACATCACTTATATAGACTATAAAACCCTAGTATTAAACCTAATGGACTAAGCCCCGTAATAATTGGGATTTATTATAAATAACCTACTTAATTAATAAACTACCATCCCCACATATAAAACACAAACAAATAATTTTAATCCTCTCTATTCTAAATACATATAAACTCATAAATAAAATGTATAAACCTTCTCCATTCCCGTTCCTCATCAACCCACAAGGCCACAACAAAGTGTATTGCCATGTTCTCAAGGCTATAAGGGCAATATGTGGTAACAAAGCCAACAAGAATTAGAAAATGAAAAAGTCTGAGTAATTCACAAAAGTGATCCTTTGACCCTATACACTAATTTTAATATACCACAACACCTAAATACAGATTTCGACTCCAAACCATAGCAGCATTACCACGCTTAACTAACCAGAAACCAATACTAGTAAATTTTTCAATCCAATTAGAACTTTCACCATTTGATAGAAAGACATAATTTTCAACTCCTCCTTTTAGTGAATTGTCACTACAATAGCCACAATATCCTCCTCCAATTCTCCAGAAAAGTAAACATAACTGATAACTCTTAAACTAATAAATTGCACAAAGGGACTCCTAAACATTGCTATGTCAAGCATACATTGTATCTATTCACTAATCACTATATGCAATTCTTTGTGCAGATCTTTTCTGAGTTACTCTCTCAAGGCTTGTTTCCGTGACTGAGAATTCCCTCACCTCCCCTCGTGATCAAAGCCCTTATATCTTCACTCCTTCCTCCATGTTCATTAAAACTGAAATAAGTGAAGGACGTCACTCACCCACAACAAAGTGTATTTCTATGCTCTCAAGGGTATAAGGGCAACATGTGGTATGACAAAGCCAGCAAGAATTAGAAAATGAAAAAATCTGAGTAATTCATAAAACAGATATATCGACCCTATATACTAATTATAATATACCACAACCAATGTTCTAAAAATCGCTAATCGGACCTAATCGGTTGAGGTACCGATTAGCGATTAATCGGTAAATCGGGGATTAATCGGAACGATTAATCGGATACATTTTTAATATTATTTAAAAAATATTTAAATGTTACATTCTTATACACAGATTGTTTAACTTACACAACATTCGGGCTTTCATGACTAATGGCCCATGAACTTGCATGTTTATGGCCCATGTCAATACATCAATAGTAAGGTTTGAGAGGTAGGTTTATTTTTTTACACGCGCCCTCACTATCTCACTTTCTATTCATCTCCTTCTTCCTATCGCCTCCATTTCCCTAACTCTACTAAAACTATCCACTGCTATCAATAAATACCACAAACTCGCTCATTTTTATTCGGCGTATTCGGCGAAATCAACGTAATGTCGTAATCTCACCAATCTATTTATGTACTCTTATGATTACACTCAATTGAGAATTACATGTATACGTTTCTATGCACATACATACATATACGTGAGTGATGATTCAGATATCAGCGGAACTTCAAGTTTTCGCCGAAAATAATGTCCGGCTACAACAAAACTTCAACAGCCACTCCGATTTTGACCTTTTTATCTCCTACTTTGACCGATTAGAGCCGATTTTTGACCAGATCTGATGAAAAACGTTTAATTCACTGATTCTGGGATATATAATCGGCAGCTCACCGGTTTCCGATTTATCGGCCGATTAATCGCCGAAATCGGCATTTTTTATAACACTGACCACAACACCTAAATATAGATTTCAACTCTAAACCATAGCAGCATCCCTGCGATTAACTAACCAGGAACCCATACTAGTCAATTTTTACAATCCAAAGTTGCTCAGACATAACCTCAAAATTAGAACTTTCACCATTTGATAGCAATACATTATTTCCAACTCCTCCTTCTATTGAATTGTCAATACAATAGCCCCAATATCCTCCTTCAATTCTTCGGAAAAAGAAACACGACCCTTTAACTTAGTAATTTCGCAAAGGGGGTCATTAACATTTCTATGTCAAGCGTACATTGCATCTAAAATCTTTACTTTTCCACCATCTACATATATATTAACAGTTTAACCCATGTAAAATCAAAATGCATAAATTTCAGTCAGTTTCAAATCTTTTTCTCAATAACAAAACTCCTTTATTCACCGAGTGTTCGACACATCGAGCTTTTCACCAATCATCTTAAAGATCACATATATAGAAATTACAACCAAGGTCATGAAATTACAATTCATTCATAATCTCAACATTAATTTTAGTCCATCACTCGTAAAAATCTTGATACTATTCCACAGAATATCCAAAAGGGTCACTAAATATTGCAATCTAATGCATCAAAATACAAAGATGATCAAAAAGTTTGAACCTTTAAACATCAATTTGTTGAAAAAACATAAATAATCGAAAAAATAGACATTAAAAACAGAATAAAATTAAAAAAAAAACACAAAGATATACATATACATACAAGATATATACCTGAGAAAGAAGAAGTTGATGGATCATGATTTGGGTCCGCCATTACATAAGGATGTTCCCTGTTTTTCTTGATTTTATTGTATGTATCTTTGTGTATGTATATTTAAAATTATTTATATTTAATGCAATGGAATGGATCAATGGAATAGAATAAAATAAAACAAGGAATGATGAAGATTAAAATGATGTGTCAAGATTATCTTTCTGGGTTTTTAAATGTTTGATAGTTGATACACAAACACCTTATTTTATTCATTTCAGAGTTTTGTCTGTTTGAATAAGCCTTCTCGATTTGGGCTTATTAATCTTTTATTTTATTTAATTTATTCATTTCTCGGCGTAATTTGTCCATGGAAATCCGGGCTCAATAGATGCATAAAAAGCCTATCAGGTTGTGATTTATCCTGACTTTAAAAAACCCCCATTTTTTTGAAGCGGATCGGGCCTGGATTTTTTAAAAATCACGCCGGATGGATTTTCTAAGAAATATAAGGCCCGTTTTAGGCCCATGAGCCGGGCCAGATCGGGCCGTACCGGGCATTATCCTGGCTTTTTATTTATATATTAAAATATATTTTTAACATTTTATAACTCGAATTATGAGTAGTTTAAATACCGGAGAAAATAATATTTTGATATATTAGATAGAGTAGTTTAGGAACCGAAATAAATAATTATTTTTTAATATAATATATAAATAATCATATATACCTTAATTGCTTCTAATATTATAATATAATATTTTAAAAATCATAAAATTATTGTATATTTTCAAATTTTATATAAAAAATTGGTTTCTTTAATCAGGTTTTTCAAAAAGCTCGGGCTTTTATCCGGGCCGAACCAGACTTTTTTCGATCCGAACTTTTCGGGTCAGGCCGGATTTTCGAGAAAAAAAAAGGAAGCATATTTAAGGCCCGCGGGCCAAGCCGAATCGGGTCGGGCTTTTTCGGGATCGGATCGGATCGGATTTCGGGTTTCAGAGTTTTTGAACTATCTCTAGGGCCAAGAGGGGTTGGTTCATCGGAAGGTTGAGCATTTGATCGGTTTGGTCCGAAAATTCAAAACAGGACCGAACAGGATCGACCAAAAATATAAATTAATGTTTTTTTGGACCAAATTTGATCTAAATTGTATTACGGATCGGAACGAATCGAAACGAAATAAATCGGTTCAATCCGATTTCGGACGGACTGATATTTTTTTCAAAAATAAAAATTTTACCAATATTTTAAACCAAAAATTAAAAAATATAAAATATAATTAGAGTAAGATGATATATAGAGTTTAAAGAGTGTATAAATATAATTACAAATTAAAAATTAATATTATAATTTTTAAGATATAAGTAAAATGTATATAATATAAAATTATAATATTTATGATTTGTTCTATTCGGTCTATTCGGTCCAGATTAAAATATTTTAAAAAAAAAAAACGGATCGTGCTGAATTTAATTTCGGTCTATTTAGTTCGGACCGAATAGGTCGAATTTTCAAATATCAGGACCGAACCGAATTAGCACAATTCGGTTTGATTTTTCGATTTCGCTTCGATTTTGCTCAACTTAACTTGACAGAATTAGCAAGGAAAAAAAACTCATCCCACATAGTTTAATACATTAATCTAAAAATAAATTTTTAAGCAACCTTTTATTCGTATGTTGGACCTGAAGGAATAGGTTGGAATATAACCTTATTATATTATGTTAACACTCAATTGAATAAAATATTACAATATTACATAATTTCAACTTTACAAAAATCATTAATTTAAAATTGAAAAATAAGAGTAATTTTCAATCTAAATTCGCATAACATGATAATTCATAAAAAAAATAGTACACCCGATTTTTGATAAATCATTCGTCGATAATATTAATTGAAGAACTTTTTCATTTTGTTATGCTGAAAATACAATGAATGGAGATTAAAATAAATAACAATACAATAAAATAATTATACAACATATTTATTTTTAGCATATGTTTATATGGGTGTAATGTGTATAAATGAAAATTAAAATAAGTTCGAAGTTTATTAGTTTTTAACTGAACAAAACGCGAAAATTAGGTTAAATGAATGATTGGGATCAGTTAAAATGTAAGGACTTGAACGGGCTAAATATGTAATGAATTAAATATATAATAGGGTTGTGACGGGGTTAGGTTGAGTAATGGTTAAAATTTGTTAAATTATAACCTAATTTATTCAGGTTAAAAAATGAACCCTTTAATATTTCAATTTCAAACAATTCAAGTTAGTCGGCTCAAAAATAATGGAGGGCTGGATGAAATGAGTTATTCTTGAGTTATTTGTACACGGTTACATGTAAAATTATGGACAATTCAAATTTAAGATGTTGACTTAAACTCGAATCATAAATTCTAAGGTTGGACTTCGGTTTAATAAAAGATCAATGTGTTCGAACTCCGTATAAGAGTTTAACAAATATTCTGTTGGATTTCGAGGCATAAAACACAACATAAATGATGTTTAAAACCCGTAAAAATCAGAAAAATCAAAATCATTCATGCAAAAATATAACATTTAATTCGTGGTTAAGATGTTTACCTTAAGAAATTTTACAATTTCGATTGTGTAATGGAGATCCAAACTTTCAACAATCACCACTTATCCCATCGTAAAACGATCTACGCCTTGAAGTGTTAGATATTAAGTGCAACACAAAGAGGGGGTGAATGTGTTTTCTTCATTTTAGCCTTTTTCAAACTTGTTTGGATATGGTGAACATATCAGTTTATAATTTGTAAAGATATTATGTTCGCAGAATGAAGACAACAAGCACAACAAACACAATATTTCAAAACTCACTTAATTTGTATTTATTAGGTTTGTCTTGCTACAAATTCTATGTTCTCTAAAATAAAGAACTCGGCTTCTTTCTTGAGAGAGTACAAGAAAATTTAGATCTGTTTGTTACTTTAAAAACAAAGGACCGGTGTTTACTTTATATATCAGTAAAACACTGGTTTACACAAAATAAAATAAGATGTACTAAACCCTTTTCTAAGCTATCTCTGAATCTTTCTATTTTTGGATTAATAAATCTTTGCAAATCTTGTAGGTGTGTGACCATCCTTTGTCAGTTAATCTTGGCCCTTGATCTTGCACTCTTCAAGCTGCTTTTGTCGACTTTCTAATCTAAGTGAATAGATCATTTGTTGATTGATAATCTTGAATATTTAACTTATCTGCATTGCTATATTTGAGGTTCATATCGAGATCTTCAGTTTGTTCTATAGAAAAGTGACATCTCGATAAGTATAATGACTTATCGAGATCTATGAGTTCTCTATAACTGTATTAAACTTGTCGAGGTCTCTAGATCTCTATATGTGTATTTAACTTGTCAAGATCTCTTGATCTCTCAATGTAGAAATGACTTGTCGATATCTCTGAGATCTCTATATGCATTTTGACTTGTCGATATCTCTGAGATCTCTAATAAGAGATTGACTTGTCGATATCTCCAATCTTCACATCTTCAGTTGACTTGTCGATATCTATGAGTTCTCTACATGCAGAAATAACTTGTCGATATCTCCAATATTCACATCTTCATTTGGCTTGTTGATACCTCGAGACTTCTCTACAAGCCATTTTGGACTTATCGATAAGTCATTCCGGAGTTCTCGAATGACTTCTGTTAGGTCCCAATATGTTTGTAGAAGGGGGGTTAAATACAAACTATACCGTTTAATCGAATAAAATGCGGAATAAAAAAGTGAAACAAAATTCAAGTTAAATAAAATTATTATTAAACTTGAAAGGTGTTACAACAACGGTATCGTTTACAAGGGATTAATCTCAAATAAATTATTCCAAATCTAGAATAAATTCGACATGAACTTTTTCTATTTTTGAAATAAAAAGATCAAATGCTTAAAGTAATTTGAGATTAAGTTCTAGGGATTTTGATCCGCTAGATAGTTACACAACAACAAGATAATGATTTCTAGTGGTTTGAATTTAACCTTAATGACTAGAAATTAATAGGCTCTGAATGCAGTTGAGAGAGATGAAATGCTTCTGATATTTTCTTTCTTCGGATTGTTGTTCTGTAATGAATGAGCTTCTGCTTCTGTCTTTTTATATTCAATCAACAGAATGAATTGAACTAGCATGACTATCTGTGAGACAATCAATTGAGCTAGTAAGACAATTCCACCAGCTGGTAAGACTTTCAGTATGACATTTAAATGAACTGGCATGACAATCCCAACAGCTAGTAAGACTTCCGGTAAGACAATCAAATGAACTGGCATGACTTTCGGTATGTGTTAGATATATTTGATAATGTCATGTCTAATATGATTTATGTTTAGTTTTTTCAGATCTTACTTAAACAGGACAAATCAGTACTTAACTGAAATCAGCACTTATACTGAAGTCAGAACTTAACTCATCAGTACTTAAGGTTCAGGAGATATTTATCAGAAGATAATATCAGGACTTAAAGGAAATATTCAGATAAGGAAGGTAGCTGATTTACAGGAAGAGAAGATCTAGACAAACGTAAGAAGAGATATGCATGAAGAAGGAATTCCGTGAAGAATGGAATACTTGGAAGAAAAGATATCTGATTGATATATTTTAGGAAGCAGATTTATATTCCATATCAATTAGCGATTATCTTGTAACTGTGTAGTATATAAACACAGACATAGGGTTTATGTTAGGTCACACACACTGTAGAGGGGGGGTGAATACAGTGTATAATACAATCAAATCGATATTAAGTAACAGAAAACAAACTTTATTGAAACAATAAATTCTGTTACAGCGTGGAACTGTTACCTCTCAGTGATGAACAAATATCACGAGAGCTGCTAGGGTTACAATGAATAATCTTCTCGAATATGATAACACTTATAGTGTAAACCCTATGTCTGTGTTTATATACTACACAGTTACAAGATAATCGCTAATTGATATGGAATATAATTCTGCTTCCTAAAATATATCAATCAGATATCTTTTCATCCAAGTATTCCATTCTTCACGGAACTCCTTCTTCATGCATATCTCTTCTTATGTTTATCTCGATCTTCTTTCCTTTAATCAGCTACTGTCCTTATCTGATCGTCCTTCAGCACTTAAGTTCTGATATCTAACTTCTGATGATTATCTCCTGATAATATAAGTACTGATATCCTTAAGTCCTGACTTCCAGTATAAGTACTGATCAACAGTTAAGTACTGATTTGTCCTGTTAAGTAAGATCTGAAATCTAAACATAAATTATATTAGCCATGACATTATCAAATATATCTAACAATCTCCCCCAACTTGTAAATTAGCATAATATACAAGTTTAACAGATATTTGATGATGTCAAAAATATTAAGTACAAATGCATGAGAATTAGACTAGATAACTACAACTTACAGTCCTTTAAGCTTTACCAATATTTAACTTCTGATAACAACTTCAGTCTGTACAAATATCAGAATTTAAGCAGTTGTAGATCTTCGACTTGGCTTCATCATCTGATCTCTCTTATGTCAGGAGTTGTTCTGAGATAGTTCTTCAACAAACATTTCTCAGCATATCTGAGTTCATCAATCATTCTCCTTTTGGCATCTTTAAGCTCTGCAGTATCTTCACCAGTTTGAAAGATTGCAGCTCTGAGATCATTGATCTTTGCTTTTCCCAACTCCTGATCTAGTCTTATGACATAGGCTTTGTCAGACTCCAGATTGAATTCAAGTCCCTTAATACCAAGATATGTTCTGATCTGTGCAGTATTAGGTTTCATATCAACAATATCACCATTGTGATCTCTGTACTTTGGAACATATGTGTTGTCAGACTTAACAGAATAAAGCCTTTTTCTGTCTCTGAATCTGTTCTTTTAAATAGTTTGCAGCAGTCCCTGTTATTCTGTCATCCACTTGAAGTAAGAAAAGTACATGTTCCAATTCTTCAAAATACTTTAATGGAATGGCATTTTGTCTTATATGATAAACCCTACCATCTGTCATGAAATACAACATGATGTATTCTTTCAAGTAGGTATGGTAAACCATCTGTACAGATTCCAGTTGATTCAATCTCTCAGGAGTTGCTCCAATACCTGGTTCACTCAAGGAAGTTGGATCATTGGTAGTGTTATGTATTCTCCTTTCATCAGCACTTCCCAATCCAGTTTTATCTCTTGCTTCCTTTCCAGTAACTACTCTTGCTTCAAAACCACTTGCAGTAGTCTTCAAAGGTTGAGTCTGTTTTGCTTTAGTGAATCCTGGTAGGAGTGTCTTTGGTCTATCTTCTGATATTAAGTTAACTTGAGCTATGTCAGAGGTTACTTGCTTCTTCTGAATATCAGAACTTACAATTTATTGACTCTGAACAACTTGAGCCATGTCAGAGATTGTTTTAAGAACTTTTCTTGAAGTCAGAGCAAGATTATCCTTTTCATCAGTAATTTCTTCATCCTCAGGAGGCACATAAACCTTGATAGGTTCACCAACTTTTTCTTTACCCTTGGATCTTGGATCTATCTGCGGTTGTGATCTAGCCAATGTTGCCTCAGTAAGTGTCCTTTCTTTGATCACAATGCCTTTGAGTTTTGGAAGTGGCTTTTTACCAGAAGCTTCAGATTTAGATGTGACTTTCTCTGATTTAAGCCTGGCTTCTTCTTTCATTAAACTCTCCAAGTCCATTCCTGTATTTTCCTGAAGAAATAATTGTCTTGACATTTCCTCATCAAGATCTAAAAGTTCATCAGAACTTATCCTTTTACCAGTAGCAGAACTTATTCTGTTCCCAGTATCATAACTTGTCCTGTGACTAGCTTGTCTTGATGTGAATCCTCTACCTTGACTATGACCTCTACCCATTCCAGAATTTCCTTGATCATCTTTTTCATTATCCTTTCCTGCCAGTGTCTTGTCAGTCTTGCATTTGGACTTAATTACTTTCTCCCCCTTTTTGGCATTAGCAGGTAGTAGAAGAGAGATAAGCAATTCCACTGAGGATTGGATTTCAGTTAATTGTGATTGCTGAGAAGCTTGATTTTTCAGAATTTCATCAATCTGAGCTTGTTGATGATCTTGAGTCTTCTCAATATAAGCAATCCTGTCAATGGTAGGTTGGAAGAACTTTTTCTTATCAATTTTCCAAACTTGTTCCTGTTTGATAAAGTTCTCCTGAATCTTGTGGAGCTCTGCATGAGTAGTTGAATGAAGACCTTGTAGATGTTTAGTACTCAATGCAGTGACTCTAAGCTGGGTTTTGAAATCATCAAAATTTAACATTGCATCATCTTTAGTCAAGTGCTCAACAAGATGCTTTTCAGTTGGAACACAGGAAACTGAGTTCCATTCCTTAGTCCACTCCTGACCTGCAGGAGTTTCACTCCAAGGTACTGGTGCTTCTCCGGTAACAAACTTCTTAACCAGTTCAGACTTTAGAATAGTTTGTTGAGGAGCATGTCCTGAAGGACCTGCTGTATCAGCATCTGCAGTTGGAGCAGCATCACCAGTATCTCCAGCATTTGCAGCATCAGAACTTATAGAATCAGTATCTTCTGATAAGACAACAGTGTGAGTAGCAATAGAGGCTTCAGCATCCTCTAATTGCTGATCTTGTTCTAAGTTCTGATCAACAGCCAAATCCTGATGCTCACCTAAAGTCTGATCATCAACATCATGATTCAGAGAAGATGTTGTTGATAACTCTGGAGTTTGAACAGCATCAGGAACAAATGTTGTAGAAGGATTAGTTGCTGGTGGAGCTTCTAAGAAAAGTATGTCAGGCACAACCATATTCTGAATATCAATTTCAGCACTTAGGCCTGGATCAACAGGAGATACAGACTTTTGAACAGGAGACACAGATGGTGGGTTGGCCTTTTCAGTAGCAGCTTCCTTAGATGGAGTTGATGGAGAAGAAGTGACTGGAGCAAATTCCTTATCTTGTGAGATCAGAGATTCCTGATCCCCTTCCTTAGCTGCTTCCTCTTCATCATCTGAAATTGGCCTTTTTGCCCTCTGTTTCCGGTATCTCTTTGTTGATTTGGATTCCTTGGGAGTTTCAGAAACTGTCATTCTTCTAAGCCTTTTGAGAAGCCTAGATCCCCCAATTCCAGAATCCTTCTGAGAAGTCTTTTTCTCATCTTCACTTACAACAGGTTCTGAAGAAGGAACCTATTCCTCAGTATCAGATTCATCTCTCAAGGTAATCCTCCTTCTCTTTTGAGGTGTTTGAGGAACAGTTTTTGTCCTCTTTGGCTTGGAGGAAGAAGGCTTCACAGTAGGTGCTGAGGCTGAGGGTTGTTCAGTCTGTGAAGTGGAGAGATAGGATTTGAGATATGTCCCGAGGGTAGGTTGAGTAGAATGAGTGGTAGGTGCTGAGGATGATGGTTTTTGGGTGTTTGTGGTTGGTTGGACATCAGAGTAAACAGATCTATAAGTATGAGGATCAGCATTTACTAAGATCTGTTTTATAGACTGAGGAATCTATAATGGTCTAACCACTGATTTCTTAGTATCAGCATTTACCAGGTCATTAAAGTATCATTTTGCAACTCTAAGAGGTGGGGTGGAGGAACTGATTAATTGAGGTTCATCAGTACAAAAAGTATATATAAGTTGACAGAATCTAGCAAAATAGACAACATTCCTATCCTCTGTCATCCTATCCCCAATAAAACCAATTATTCCAGTTGAAAAATCAAAATAAGTTTGATGGATAATAGCATACCCTATGTGCTGACTCGGAATTGGGATAGCATCAAAATTCGAACATTTGTTCCCAAAAGCTTTGGTGATGCAGTCGAAGAAGAAGCTCAATTCTCTTCTGATATGAGCCCGTTTCAACTGCCCAAGTTTTGCCAAACTCCGTTCATACCCCAAATTTGCCATTAACTCCTGAAGAGCTGATTCTTCTGGAATTGAAAAAGTACAACCTTCTGGGAGATGTAGAGCTTTGCGTATTGTACCAGGAGTAACTGCATAAGATGAATCACCCACTTCGAAAATAATACTGGGAGTGCCATGTTTACCACCATCATCAAAATGTCAGAACTTGTTGGCTTGAAAAGACTGAAGGCTGGGTCAGTGCATACCCAATCTCACTGTGTGCAAGAAGATCTTGCACAAAATGCAATTCAGATGGAGCTTCAGCATGATCAAGAATTGCAGCATAGTTGTTTGGAACAAACTTAGCTCCATCAATGATTAAATCCTTAGGTGCCATGTGAAAAATTGAGATTTAAAAGTGCCTGTTAGGTGTTTGATAAAATGTCTGTATGAAAAACCAACGTGAGAGAAAGAGAGAGTAAAAGTAAGTAGAGAGAAAAAGTATAAAGGAAATAAAAGATTAAAGAAATCCATTCTCTGTCGTACTTATACTCTAAAAAAATGTTACCGTTGGACACCTGTCAGACATGCAGTAATAACGGATAGTTACTGAGCGCGAGAAAACAGGAATCATTACTTGCCCACTTGTCTGTTTTCAAGGAAAAACCGTTCCATTTACCCAGATATTCCATTAATCAAGGTGAAACAGTTTTAATTCAAAATTGAAACTGTTCCCACTGATTTAATTATTTTTCACTGCATCATTGATATTCTGAAAAGAAATCAAGTTAAAATGACCAAGATAAATCAAATGAGTAAGTACTGGTAAAGGAAAGTCAGAACTTAAATTAAAACAGAATTTATATGGTCATCAGAATATCAATCAGGATTTATCAATGCATTACAAAATAACTTAGAGACAAAATCTTGAAATAAAGACATATTTCATTAATATATCAAGAGAATACATTCATGAAATGGAAATTACATCAGTACTTATACAAGATTTCCCTAAGCTACGAAACCTAACATCAACAGCTTTAGTCCTAGCTAAGAAGCCTGACAAAGCTGATGATGAAGAAAAACAGGAAGAAGATGAGATTAAATCATTTCTTCTTCCTACTCTCGACAAACAGAATGGCGAGTCGGATGATTCGCTCTTGCTAGCAGAGAGCTTCCAGCCTTTCCTCCTCCAGTCGCTCTAGATGGCGATGGTAGTCCATATAGAAGAACAGGAGGTGGGTCAGTACCTCCTGTGGGACAGAGTCCCATATCTCCTCAGGAATGGCTGTGACGTGCCATTCCTGTTGCCAGTCGGCACAGCTTAGCTCCATATTAAAGTTTTGGTAGTTCAAAAACATGTTGTATCTGACCATTGTGTTTTTGAAAGAAAAAGTATGAAGGTAAGTTTGTGAGAAAGAATTTGATGGGAAGGCTGATGTGAAGAGGCTGTTTATATAGGCAAGAGAATGCCAGGAGACACAAAGGTTTTTAATGCTGACAGGTAGAATTAATTCTACCTCGTCTCCGCAGACATGGAAAAAGAATAACATTCACTGGAAAGAGAAAACATGGTTTAATGCGCACAAGACACAAGTAAAAGTTGACTGTTCAAGTACGAGTACCATTAATCCTAACCATAGTGACTATTAATCTTCCACTTCACATGTTCTAGATTGTACCGAGACTGTTATCAAATTTTATCCACAGATAAGTCAAGTAAAGAATTTAGAATGTAATATCAGAACTTAGACTTATTTCAGAACTAACAGTCATCAGAACATAATTTCTTAACTCGAAAAAGGAATGCCTATCTTAGTAAATCCTCATACAAGTGCTGAGTTATACTCTTCAGAACTTAATCGTCAGAATATGCAACCAGAACTTGTCCTCAGAGTTAGTGCAAAATGACACAATGACTGTTTATCTAAAACAACATAGACCACCACAGTAATTTTCATCATTCAGATGGAGTGATTAGTGTGTGCATCAAGCTAAATAGCAGACAAAGAGTAAAGTCTGATTCACTTCAGTATATCTTAGAAATAAGGCATAACTAAAATTTTGCTAAAGAGCTGTCATTATCCTGAAACCTACTGATGAATGAGTTCATGCTTGAGTCCACCTCAACTATTTTGTGCTAATTTTATGCATCTTTTTAAATTCTATTGTACAGTGGCTTCTCAGTGTAAGTGAGTCACGACTGCTTATCAGAATTTATGCTATTATCAGAGTATTTCTCCAGTAATCATAGAGTGTGAAAAGTCACCAAGAAAATAT
This sequence comes from Apium graveolens, assembly GCF_009905375.1. NCBI lineage: Eukaryota > Viridiplantae > Streptophyta > Magnoliopsida > Apiales > Apiaceae > Apium > Apium graveolens. The sequence continues at coordinate 5,731,466 of NC_133654.1, forward strand.
TTTGCTTTTCTAACGCATATTTACTTAATACCAGCAATGCACTTGGGTCTTTCCTTCCACATTTTTGCTCTAGATCTCAAAGGAGTACCTGATTTTTATTCTTTGATCCTTTTTCTTTTTATAAGTGAGGTTTATCAGCACTTAGTACATTCAGCAGTTTTACTAGTATCAGAACTTAACAGATGAGTAGCATTATTCTAATTTGTGACTTAGTAATAAGATAAACAAAGTAAACTCAACTAAGCTCAATTATCAGAATTTGCTTGTGTCATAAAATTTCCACAGAAATAATTACTTCTTACATGGGATCATTGGTTTATTGAAGACTACTAGGTCAGTATCTAGCACAGTTATCCTCATAGGATTGAATTGTTACTTAGACAGACAAATCACTTATCAGAGTTTAGAAACATATATCAGACAACAGTCAGTACTTATAAACATTTAGCAAGTAATCACAGAAAGAGATTAAATTCGGTAAGTACTGATCATAAAGTCTGATAATACAGAACAATACTAAGCAGATTTAGAGAAAGAACCTGAAATCATTCCAAGTTCATTTACCAATCTTGTAAAAGTGGCTTCACATAGTGGTTTTGTGAAGATATCTGCTAGTTGTTGATCTGTTGGAACAAAGTGCAATTCCACTGTACCTTCATCCACATGTTCCCTTATGAAGTGGTACCTGATGCTGATGTGCTTTGTCATAGAGTGTTGAACTGGATTACCTGTCATAGCAATAGCACTTTGATTATCACAGTAAATAGGGATTTTGAAATATGTTAACCCATAATCCAGTAACTGATTCTTCATCCAAAGAATCTGTGCACAACAGCTTCCTGCAGCAATATACTCTGCTTCTGCAGTTGATGTGGAAATTGACTTTTGTTTCTTGCTGAACCAAGAAACCAATCTGCCTCCAAGAAATTGGCAGCTTCCACTTGTGCTTTTCCTGTCAATTTTGCAACTTGCAAAATCTGCATCTGAGTAACCTATTAGTTTAAAATCTGATTCTCTAGGATACCACAATCCCAGATCAGTTGTTCCTTTAAGATACTTAAAGATTCTTTTCACAGCTGTTAAGTGAGGTTCTCTTGGATCTGCTTGAAATCTTGCACAAAGACAGGTAGCATACATGATATCAGGCCTACTAGCAGTTAGATAGAGTAGAGAGCCAATCATACCTCTGTAGTCAGTAATATCTACTGATTTACCAGTATCCTTATCCAGTTTTGTTGCAGTGGCCATGGGAGTGGATGCACTTGAACAATCTTGCATTCCAAATTTCTTCAGCAAGTTTCTGGTGTACTTGGTTTGACAAATAAAAGTGCCTTCTTCATTCTGCTTGACTTGAAGGCCCAGAAAATAGCTAAGTTCCCCCATCATACTCATCTGATATCTTGACTGCATTAGTTTGGCAAACTTCTTGCAAAGTTTGTCATTTGTAGACCCAAAAATAATATCATCAACATAAATCTGGACCAGAAGTAAGTCCTTTCCATGGTTGAGGTAGAACAGTGTTTTGTCTATTGTTCCTCTGTTGAATCCACTTTCTAGAAGAAACTGAGCTAAAGTCTCATACCATGCTCTAGGAGCTTGCTTAAGTCCATAAAGTGCTTTATCAAGCCTGTAGACATAATCTGGATGTTTGGAATCTACAAAGCCTGGAGGTTGTTCAACATATACCTCCTCCTCCAATTCTCCATTGAAAAAAGCACTTTTCACATCCATTTGAAAGACAGTAAACTTTTTGTGAGCAACATAAGCCAAAAATATCCTTATGGCTTCTAACCTAGCAACTGGTGCAAATGTTTCATCATAATCAATTCCCTCTTGTTGAGAATATCCTTTTGCAACCAGCATTGCCTTATTCCTTGTAATTATGCCATCACCGTCAGTTTTGTTTCTGAATACCCACTTTGTACCAACAACAGATCTATTCTTTGGTCTTGGCACTAGGGTCCAGACTTTGTTTCTTTCAAATTCATTTAACTCTTCCTGCATTGCTTGCACCCAATCAGCATCTTGAAGAGCTTCTTCCACTTTCTTTGGCTCAGTCTGAGAGAGAAAAGAATTGTAGAGACATTCATTTGAAGTACCTGTTCTAGTTCTGACACCTGCATCAGGATTTCCAATTATCAAATCAGGTGTATGTGATTTTGTCCACTTCCTTGCAGATGGAAGGTTTTCTCTAGAACTGGATGCTCCCCCATGATCCATGATGTCTTCATTTTCATTATCTGATACTCCCCCTGAAACTATGCTCTCTGAGTTGGATTCTTCAGTATTTAGATTTTCAGCACTATCAGAACTTGGCTTATCAGAACTTGACGAATCAGAACTTGAAGAGCCAGATGTATGTTCTGATGTTTCTTGAGATGTGGTAGGATCTTGAGTATGCCCCCCCTGCATAGGTGCATCTTCCTTTGACGTAGTCACCACAGTTTCAATAACATCAGATTTTAATCCATCAGAGTTTACAGTATCAGGACTTAGACTGTCAGGATTTTCAGTATTAAAATTTGAGTCTTCATTTCCAAATCTCAGCTGATCATGGTCAATGAAATCTTCAAGACCAGTAATCTTCTTGTCATCAAAAGAGACATTGATAGATTCCATGACCACTTTTGTTCTCAAATTATAGACTCTGAAGGCTTTTGTGGAAAGTGGATATCCAACAAAGATTCCTTCATCAGCTTTTAGATCAAACTTGGATAGCTGTTCAGGATGAGTCTTGAGAACAAAACACTTGCATCCAAATACATGAAAGTATTTCAGATTTGGCTTCTTTTTCTTCACCATCTCATATGGTGTTTTTCCATGCTTGTTAATGAGTGTTGCATTTTGAGTAAAACAAGCAGTCTGCACAGCTTCAACCCAGAAATAGGTTGGAAGCTTTGCTTCTTCAAGCATTATTCGTGCAGCTTCAATGAGAGTTCTATTCTTCCTTTCAACAACTCCATTTTGCTGTGGAGTTCCAGGAGCAGAAAATTCCTGCTTTACTCCATGGTTTTTGCAGAACTCTTCCATTATCAAATTCTTGAACTCAGTGCCATTATCACTCAAAATTTTCATAGAATCTTTGACCAATTTATCCAAATGTTTGACATGATCAATCAAGATAGATGCAGTTTCACTTTTTGTGTGCAAGAAATACACCCATGTGTATCTGGTGAACTCATCCACTATGACCAATGCATATTTCTTCTTTGCAATAGACATGACATTCACTGGACCAAATAGATCAACATGTAGTAGATGATAAGGATCAAGAATTGATGATTCAGTCTTGCTCTTGAATGAAGATTTTCTTTGTTTGGCCTTCTGACAGGAATCACAAAGGCCATCAGGAGCAAATACTGACTTTGGCAGTCCTTTCAAAAGATTTTTCTTGACCAGTTCATTTATATTGTTGAAATTTAAATGAGAGAGTTTCTTGTGCCAATTCCAGCTTTCTTCAATTGATGTTCTACTCATCAGACAGATTTCAGAACCATCAGTACTTGTTGAAAGCTTAGCTTCATAAATGTTACCACGCCTGTATCCTTTCAGAACAACTTTGCCTTTAGATTTACTCACAATTTCACAGTGTTCTTCAAAGAAATCAACATGATAACCTCTGTCACAGATTTGACTTATACTCAGCAGATTGTGTTTAAGTCCTGAGACCAGAGCTACTTCTTTAATTATGACATTTCCAAGATTGATATTGCCATATCCCAATGTTTTTCCAATGTTGCCATCTCCATAAAAAACACTTGGGCCAGCTTTCTCCACAAAGTCTGATAGCAGGGCCTTATTTCCAGTCATATGTCCTGAACATCCACTGTCCAGAACTAGAATATTTTTCCTGTTGCCCTGCAATCACAAAGACCACTAATTATTAATTTTAAGGACCCAGACTTGCTGGGATCCTTTGGCCTTATTAAATTTGTTAACATTTGCAGCGGATTTAGCATCAGAGTTTATGTTAACAATTTTCTTATCAGAACTTACACTATCAGACTTTGAATCAGAATTTACACTAGAAGGAACAATGGAAACTTTCTTCAAAGAAGGTTTTATTTGATAATAATCATAGTACAAACTATGATATTCCTTACAAGTATAAATGGAATGCCATAAACTACCACAATGAAAACAAGGATTTTGTGGTTTGTATTTAACAGACTGACTCTTAACTCCTGATTTTGAAGGTAAGGAGTTATTATTCTTATTCTTCCTGCAAAAAGAAGCCAGATGGTTAGAACTTCCACAGTTATGACATGTTTTCCTAGGAGCATCAGGAACAGGTTTATAATCATTGCTTTTATTCACACCTTCCTTTCCATTCCTATTTTTCCTAGGTGATTTTACCTTGTTTGCATTCTTGACATCTTTCAGCTTATGCTTAAGATGCTTCTTTGTCATTAAGCCTATGTTCACTTCAGCTGTCTTTTCCTGTTTTAGTTTGTCAGAAGTTGATTCCTCTTTAACTTCTGATTTCTCATTTTCAGACTTTACAGTTACAAACTTAACAGGTTTTAACTTTGGCTTTTGCTTAACAACAGGCTTAATCTCTTCAGTTCCTTTATCATTCTTATCTTCTCCATAACCTAAGCATTCTTTCCAGTTTCCACTACTTAGCAAATTTTGAGTTGTTTTGCCAGAGTTAGTCCAAGTCCTGATAATCTCTCTTTCCTTTTCTAACTCAGTTTTTAGAGATTCATTCATTTTTAGTACTTCATCCCTAACATAAAAAGCATCATCTCTATCCTTCTGAGTTTGATGGAACATGACTAACTCTTTTTCTAAGAAATCATTTCTTTTCTTAAAAGCAAGATTTTCAGAAGTTAATCTTTCACATGTTAAAGTTTGATCTCTATAACTAACAAACATGGTTTTAAGATATCTTCTCAACTCATTAATATCATCAGTATGAAAAGCATAAGTAGTCTGAGGTACCTTTGTTTCAGCAGCTTCAGAACTGCTCTCAGCACTTTCTTTATCAGCATTTGCCATCAATGCATAGTTCTCCTCACTTTCAGATTCTGAGGTTTCTGTCCAGCATTTCTGCTTTGTGACAAAAGCCTTGCCTTTGTCACCCTTTGCCTTCTTGCAATCAGGAGATATGTGGCCTTTCTCACCACAATTATAGCATTTAACATTGGTATAATCTCCTCTGTCAGACTTTCCTCCTTTGCTTTCAGATCTTCTAAAATTCTTCTTGTCAGAACTTATGCCTTTCCTGGAAAACTTCTTTCCCTTCCTGAACTTCCTGTATGCAATCTTTGTGATTCCTTTCACCATAAGAGCACACAGCTTCATCATCTCCTCATCAGCATCAGTCTCAGGCAAGCTTTCAGAATCTGAGTCATCATCACTTTCAGAACTTGATGACTCAGTTTCAGACTTTATGACAAGAGCTTTACCCTTGTCTTTCCTTGAGGAAGCTACTTTGGGGGATCCTTCTTCAGCCTTAAGAGCAACTGTCCTTGACTTTCCTCCTTTCCTCTTGCTTCTTTATTCCATCTCAAGCTCATGAGTCTTGAGTATTCCATAGATTTCATCAAGAGTTGTTTCATCAAGATTGTAGTTGTCTCTTATTGTCGTTGTCTTCAAATCCCAGCATTCAGGAAGAGCTAACAGGAATTTAAGGTTTGAATCTTCAAGATCATACTCTTTATCAACCAATGACAAATCATTCAAAAGTTTGACAAATCTATCATATAAATCATTCAATGACTCATTAGTCCTTGAGTCAAAATGTTCATACTCTTGAGTGAGTATTGTCTTCCTGTTCTTCTTAATTGTGTCAGTTCCCTGACACCTTGTTTCCAGAGCATCCCATATCTCCTTAGCAGTCTTGCAGTTGATTACCCTGTTTGACATTACATTATCAATGGCACTATGCAGTAAGTGTCGTACCTTAGCATCCTTAGCAATTGATGCTATATCTTCAGCAGTATAATCACTCTTCTCCTTTGGTACGGTCTTTGCTGCTTCACCTGCAACTGCAACAACGAGCTTGGTTGGTTTGTGAGGCCCTTCCTTGATTCTATCAAGGTATTCTGGATCTGTTGCTTCCAGGAACATGGTCATCCTTACCTTTCATATGGGATATTCAGATGGTCTCAGTATGGGAACTCTGATGGTCTCATACCAACTCTGAATTTGTGTCTTTGGTGGTTCCTCAGTTTTGGTAGGCTTAGTTGGAGTTTCTGTGTCCGACATGATTGTGTTTGGATCTTTAACTGTATGTGTGTTAACAGATAGGCTCTGATACCTCTTGTTAGGTCACACATACTGTAGAGGAGGGTGAATACATTATATAATACAATCAAATCGATATTAAGTAACAGAAAACAAACTTTATTGAAACAATAAATTCTGTTACAGTGTGGAACTGTTACCTCTCAGTGATGAACAAATATCACGAGAGCTGCTAGGGTTACAATGAATAATCTTCTCGAATATGATAACACTTATAGTGTAAACCCTATGTCTGTGTTTATATACTACACAGTTACAAGATAATCACTAATTGATATGGAATATAATTCTGCTTCCTAAAATATATCAATCAGATATCTTTTCATCCAAGTATTCCATTCTTCACGGAACTCCTTCTTCATGCATATCTCTTCTTATGTTTATCTCGATCTTCTTTCCTTTAATCAGCTACTGTCCTTATCTGATCGTCCTTCAGCACTTAAGTTCTGATATCTAACTTTTGATGATTATCTCCTGATAATATAAGTACTAATATCCTTAAGTCCTGACTTCCAGTATAAGTACTGATCAACAGTTAAGTACTGATTTGTCCTGTTAAGTAAGATCTGAAATCTAAACATAAATTATATTAGCCATGACATTATCAAATATATCTAACAGTTTACACTATAAGTGTTATCATTATCGAGACGATTATTCATTGTAACCCTAGCAGCTCTCGTGATATTTGTTCATCACTGAGAGAGGACAGTTCCATACTGTAACAGAGTTTATTGTTTTAAATAAAGTTTGTTTTCTGTTACTTGAGTTATTAGAGTTCGATTTGATTGCGCTATATACTGTATTCACCCCCCCTCTACAGTGTGTGTGTGACCTAACAAGTGGTATCAGAGCCTATCTGTTAATACACAAACAGTTTAAGATTCAAAAACAATCATGTCTGAAGTAGAAACTCCAACTAAGCCCACCAAAACTGAAGAACCTCCAAAGACACAAATTCATAGCCGAAATGAGGCTATTAGAGTTCCCATATTGAGACCATCTGAATATCCCATATGGAAGGTGAGGATGACCATGTTTCTGGAAGCTACAGATCCAGAATATCTTGATGGAATCAAGGAAGGGCCTCACAAACCAACCAAGCTCGCTGTTGCAGTTGCAGGTGAAGCAGCAAAGTCAGTACCAAAGGAGAAGAGTGACTACACTGCTGAAGATATCGCATCAATTGCTAAGGATGCTAAGGTACGACACTTACTGCATAGTGCCATTGATAATGTAATGGAAAACAGTGTAATAAACTGCAAGACTGTAAAGGAGATATGGGATGCCTTGGAAACAAGATGTCAGGGAACTGATACGATTAAGAAGAACACGAAGACAATACTCACTCAAGAGTATGAACACTTTGATTCAAAGGCTAATGAGTCATTGACTGATTTATATGATAGATCTGTCAAACTCTTGAATGATTTGTCACTGGTTGATAAGGAGTATGATCTTGAAGATTCAAACCTTAAATTCCTGTTGGCTCTTCCTGAAAGCTGGGATTTGATGGCAACAACAATAAGAGACAACTATAATCTTGATGAAACGACTCTTGATGAAATTTATGGGATGCTCAAGACTCATGAACTTGAGATGGAACAAAGAAGCAAGAGGAAAGGAGGAAAGTCAAGGACAGTTGCTTTTAAGGCTGAAGAAGAATCCCCCAAGGAAGCTACCTCAAGGAAAGGCAAGGGTAAAGCTCTCTTCACAAAGTCTGATACTGAGTCATCAAGTTCTGAAAGTGATGATGACTCAGAATCTGAAAGCTTGCCTGAGACGGTTGCTGATGAAGCTGTGTGCTCTTATGGTGAAAGGAATCACAAATATTGCATACAGGAAGTTCAGGAAGGGAAAAAAGTTTTCCAGGAAAGGTGCAAGTTCTGATAAGAAGAATTTCAGAAAATCCGAGGCAAAGGAGGAAAGTCTGACAGAGGAGATTATACAAATGTCAAATGCTACAACTGTGGTGAGAAAGGCCACATATCTCCTGATTGCAAGAAAGTGAAGAGTGACAAAGGCAAGGCTCTTGTCACAAAGAACAAAAGCTGGATAGACACCTCAGATTCTGAAAGTGAGGAGAATTATCCCATCAAATGGCAAATGCTGATATGGCAAGTACTGAAACCAGTTCTGAAGCTGCTGAGTTAAAGGTACCTCAAACTACTTATGCCTTTCATACTGATGATATTAATGAGTTGAGAAGATATCTTAAAACCATATTCATTAGCTATAGAGATCAAACTTTAACATGTGAAAGATTAACTTTTGAAAATCTTGCTTGCAAAAAGAGGAATGATTATTTAGAAAAAGAGTTAGTCATGTTCCATCAAACTCAGAAAGATAAAGATGATGCTTTCTATGTTAGGGATGAATTACTTAAAATGAATGAATCTCTAAAAGCTAAATTAGAAAAGGAAAGAGAGATTATCAGGACTTGGACTAACTCTGGCAGAATAACTCAGAATTTGTTAAGTAGTGAAAACTGGAAAGAGGGCTTAGGTTATGGAGAGGATAAGAATGATAAAGGAACTGTAGATATTAAGCCTATAGTTGTTAAACAAAAGCCAAAGTTAAAACCTGTTAAGTTTGTAGCTGTAAAGTCTGATACTGAGAAATCAGAATTTAAAAAGGAATTAACTTCTGACAAACTAAAACAGGAAAAGACAACTAAAGTAAACGTAGGCTTAATGACAAAGAAGCAGCTTAAGCATAAGTTGAAAGATGTTAAGAATGCAAACAAGGTAAAATCACCTAGGAAAAATAGGAATGGAAAGGAAGGTGTGAATAAAAGCAATGATTATAAGCCTGTTCCTGATGCTCCTAGAAAAACGTGTCATAACTGTGGAAGTTCTAACCATCTGGCTTCTTTTTGCAGGAAGAATAAGAACATAAACTCCTTACCTTCAAAGTCAAGAGTTAAGAGTCAGTCTGTTAGATATAAGCCACAAAATCCTTGTTTTCATTGTGGTAGTTTATGGCATTCCATTTATACTTGTAAGGAGTATCATAGTTTGTACTATGACTAATATCAAATAAAACCTTCTTTAAAGAAAGTTACCATTGTTCCTTCTAGTGTAAGTTCTGATTCAAAGTCTGATAGTGTAAATTCTGATAAGAAAAATGTTAACATAAACTCTGATGCTAAATCCGCTGCAAATGTTAACAAACTTAATAAGGCCAAATGATCCAAGCAAGTCTGGGTCCTTAAAACTAATCATTAGTGGTCTTTATGATTGCAGGGCAACAGGAAAAACATCCTAGTTCTGGACAGTGGATGTTCAGGACATATGACTGGAAATAAAGCCCTGCTATCAGACTTTGTGGAGAAGGCTGGCCCAAGTGTTTCTTATGGAGATGGCAACATTGGAAAAATATCGGGATATGGCAATATCAATCTTGGGAATGTCATCATTAAAGAAGTAGCCCTGGTCTCAGGACTTAATCACAATCTGCTGAGTGTTAGTCAAATCTGTGACAGAGGTTATCATGTGGATTTCTTTGAGGAACACTGTGAAGTTGTAATTAAATCTACAGGAAAAGTTGTTCTGAAAGGATACAGGCGTGGTAACATTTATGAAGCCAAGCTTTCAACAAGTACTGATGGTTCTGCAATCTGTCTGATGAGTAGAGCATCAATTGAAGAAAGCTGGAATTGGCATAAGAAACTCTCTCATTTAAATTTCAACAATATAAATGAATTAGTCAAGAAAGATCTTGTGAGAGGACTGCCAAAGTCAGTATTTGCTCCTGAAGGCCTTTGTGATTCTTGTCAGAAGGCTAAACAAAGGAAATCCTCATTCAAGAGCAAGACTGAATCATCAATTCTTGAGCCTTATCACCTACTACATGTTAATTTATTTGGTCCAGTAAATGTCATGTCTATTGCAAAGAAGAAATATGCTATGGTCATAGTGGATGAGTTCACCAGATACACATGGGTGTATTTCTTGCACACAAAAAGTGAAACTGCATCTATCTTGATTGATCATGTCAGGCAACTGGATAAATTGGTCAAAGATTCTGTGAGGATAATAAGAAGTGATAATGGTACTGAGTTCAAGAATTTGATAATGGAAGAGTTCTGCAAAAACCATGAAATCAAGCAGGAATTTTCTGCTCTTGGAACTCCACAGCAAAATGGAGTTGTTAAAAGAAAGAATAGAACTCTCATTGAAGCTTCACGTACAATGCTTGATGAAGCAAAGCTTCCAACCTATTTCTAGGTTGAAGCTGTGCAGACTGCTTGTTTTACTCAGAATGAAACACTCATTAACAAGCAAGGAAAGATACCATATGAGATGGTGAAGAAAAAGAAGCCAAATCTGAAGTATTTTTATGTATTTGGATGTAAATGCTTTGTTCTTAAGACACACCCTGAACAGCTATCCAAATTTGATCTAAAAGCTGATGAAAGAATCTTTGTTGGATATCCACTTTCCACAAAAGCCTTCAGAGTCTATAACTTGAGAACAAGAGTGGTCATGAAATCTATCAATGTCTCTTTTGATGATAAGAAGATTACTGGACTTGAAGATTTCAATGATCATGATCAGCTGAGATTTAAAAATGAAGACTTAAATTCTGATACTGAAAATCCTGACAGTCTAAATCCTGATACTGCAAACTCTGATGGATTAAACTCTGATGTTATTAAAACTGTGGTGACTACGTCAAAGAAAGATGCACCTATGCAGGGGGAGCATACTCAAGATACAACCACATCTCAAGAAGCATCAGAACATACATCTGGCTCTTCAAGTTCTGATTCGTCAAGTTCTGATAAGCCAAGTTCTGATAATTCTGAAAACTTAAATTCTGAAGAATCCAACTCATAGAGCATAGTTTCAGGGGGAGCATGGGAGAGCATCCAGTTCTAGAGAAAACCTTCCATCTGCAAGGAAGTGGACTAAATCAGATACACATAACTTAATAATTGGAAATCCTGATGCATGTGTCAGAACTAGAACAGCTACTTCAAGTGAATGTCTTTACAACTCTTTTCTTTCTCAGACTGAACCAAAGAAAGTGGAAGAAGCTCTTCAAGATGCTGATTGGGTGCAAGCAATACAGGAAGAGTTAAATGAATTTGAAAGAAACAAAGTCTGGACCCTAGTGCCACGACCAAAGAACAGATCTGTTGTAGGTATAAAGTGGGTATTCAGAAACAAAACTGATAGTGATGGCATAATTACAAGGAATAAGGCAAGGTTGGTTGCAAAAGGATATTCTCAACAAGAGGGAATTGATTATGATGAAACATTTGCACCAGTTGCTAGATTGGAAGCCATAAGGATATTTTTGGCTTATGCTGCTCACAAAAAGTTTACTGTCTTTCAAATGGATGTGAAAAGTGTTTTTCTCAATGGAGAATTAGAGGAGGAAGTATATGTTGAACAACCTCCTGGCTTTATAGATCCCAAATATTCTAATCATGTTTACAGGCTTGATAAAGCACTTTATGGCCTTAAGCAAGCTCCAAGAGCATGGTATGAGACATTAGCTCAGTTTCTTCTGGAAAGTGGATTTAACAGAGGAACTATAGACAAAACACTGTTCTACCTCAAACATGGAAATGACTTACTTCTGGTTCAGATATATGTTGATGGTATCATATTTGGTTCTACAAATGACAGACTTTGCAAGAAGTTTGCCAAACTGATGCAGTCAAGATATCAAATGAGTATGATGGGGGAACTTAGCTATTTTCTGGGCCTTCAAGTCAAGCAGAATGAAGAAGGAACTTTTATTTGTCAAACCAAGTACACCAGAAATTTGCTGAAGAAATTTAGAATGCAAGATTGTTCAAGTGCATCCACTCCAATGGCCACTGTAACAAAACTGGATAAGGATACTGGTAAATCAGTAGATATTACTGATTATAGAGGTATGATTGGCTCTCTAATCTATCTAACTGCTAGTAAACCTGATATCATGTATGCTACCTGTCTTTGTGCAAGATTTCAAGCAGATCCAAGAGAACCTCACTTAACAGATGTGAAAAGAATTTTCAAGTATCTTAAAGGAACAGCTGATCTGGGATTGTGGTATCCCAGAGAATCAGATTTTAAACTAATAGGTTACTCAGATGCAGATTTTGCAGGTTGCAAAATTGACAAGAAAAGCACAAGTGGAAGCTGCCAATTTCTTGGAGGCAGATTGGTTTCTTGGTTTAGCAAGAAACAAAAGTCAATTTCCACATCAATTGCAGAAACAGAGTACATTGCTGCAGTCAGTTACTGGATTATGGGTTAACATATTTAAAATCCCTATTTACTGTGATAATCAAAGTGCTATTGCTATGACAGGTAATCCAGTTCAACACTCAATGACAAAGCACATCAGCATTAGGTACCTCTTCATAAGGGAACATATGGATGAAGGTATAATGGAATTGCACTGTATTCCAACAGATCAACAACTAGCAGATATCTTCACAAAACCACTATGTGAAGCTACTTTTACAAGATTGGTAAATGAACTTGGAATGGTTTCAGGTTCTTTCTCTAAATCTGCTTAGCTCTTGTTCTGATGCATCAGACTTTATGATCAGTATTTACAGAAATTACTCTTTTTGTATTATGTGCTTGATTGAAAATTGTTTAAGTACTGATTGTTGTCTGATGTGAATTTCTAAACTTTGATAGTGATATGACTGTTAATGTGACTATTCAATCCTATGAGGATAACTATGCTAGATGCTGACCTAGTAGTCTTTAATATACTAGAGATCCCACTTTATAAGTAATTATTCATGTGGAAATCTATTGACACAAGCAAATTCTGATATTGAGCTTAGTTAAGTTTACTTTGTCTATCTTATTACTAAGTCAAACACTAGAATAATGCTTCTCATCTGTTAAGTTCTGATGTTAGTAAATCTGTTGAATGTACTAAGTGCTGATAAACCTCACTTATCAAAAGAAAAAAAAAGAAAAAAAAACAAGGAATAAAAATCAGGCACTCCTTTGAGATCTAGAGTAAAAATGTGGAAGGGACGACCCAAGTGCATTGCTGGTATTAAGTAATATACATCAGAAAAAGCAAAAATAAATATTTTTCTTGGTGACTTTTCACACTCTATGATTACTGGAGAAATACTCTGATAATAGCATAAATTCTGATAAGCAGTCGTAACTCACTTACACTGAGAAGCCACTGAAACATGGAATTTCAAAAGATGCATAAAATAAGCACAACAACAGTTGAGGTGGACTCATGCATGAACTCATTCAAAACTAGGCTTCAGAATAATGACATATTTTAAGTAAAGTTCTAAGTTATGCCTTATTTCTAAGATGTACTAAAGTGAATCAGACTTTACTCTTTGTCTGATATTTTGCTTAATGCACACACTTACACTCCATATAAATGATGAAAATTACTGCGGCGTTCAATGTTGTTTTAGATGAACCGTTTATGTGTCAAATTGCATAAATTCTGAGGACAAGTTCTAATGGAAGTTCTGATGATTAAGTTCTGAAGAATCAACATCAGAATTTATGTGAAGAATTACGGAGATAGGCATTCACTTTTTGAGTTAAGAAATCATGTTCTGATGACTGTTAAGTTCTGATATAAGTCTAAGTGCTGATATTAAATTCTGATTCTTTACTTGACTTATTTGTGGTTAAAATCTACAACAGTCTTATTTAATTCAGAATATGTTTGGGTGGAATATTAACAGTCAATATAATTAGGGTTAGTGGAACACGTCCATGCACAATAATATTTACTTGTTTCTTGTACGCATTAAACCCTGTTTTACACTTTCAATGACTGTTTTTCTTCTTCCCAGTCTAGGGAGACGAGGTAAAAAATTTCTACCTGTCCGCATTAAATTATCCTCGCGTCTCCTGGCATTCTATTGCCTATATAAACCATCACCTCACATCAGCCTACACATCATTTCTTTTCTCACATACTCACTCTCTTTTCCTTCATACCAACACAATTATGGTTAACTACAATATGTTTTTAAACTATGAGACCTTCAACATGGAGTTGAGCTGTGAGAACTGGCAGCAGGAATGGCACGTAACTGTCATTCCTGATGAGATTTGGGACTCGGTTCCCCAGGAGGTTCTCACACACCCCCTGTTCTTTTACATGGACTACCATCGCCATCTGGAGCGATTGGAAGAAGAAAGGCTGGAAGCTCTCCGCCAACAAGAGCGAATCATTCGACTCGCTATTCTTTTTGTAGAGAGTCGGAAGAAGAAATATTTGTTTTCTTCTTCCTGTTTTTCTTCATCGTCAGCTTTGTCCGGCTTCTTAGCCAAGGACAAAAGCTGTTAATGTTAGGTTTAGTAGCTTAGGACAGTCTTGTAATGTTCTGATGTAAATTTTAATTTCATGAATGTATTCTCTTAATATATTAATGAAATTTTATATTTTTGCAAGATTTTATCTCTGAGATGTTTTGCAATTCTACTGCATTGTTAAATCCTGATATATCCATATTCTGATGACCATTTTAATTGCTGATATAAATTAAGTTATGATTCTGAAATGTCGGTACTTGTTTACTTGATTTATTTTTTGGGTCATTCTCACACTTTATATTTTTCCAGAAAATGGGTTTTGCAGTAAAAATGATTAAAAAAAGTGGGAACAGTTTAAATTTTGAATTAAAACTAACTTACCTCAATTAATGGGATTACTTGGTAAGTGGAACGGTTTTTTTCCTTGAAAAACTGCATGTGATAAGTAATGATTACTGTTTTCCCGTGCCCATTAACTATTCATTATTGTTGCATGTCTGACAGATGTCCAACAGTTTTTTTAACCATGTATAAGTAAGAGAGAGAGAGAGAAGATTATACAATCTTTTATTTACTTTTACACTTTATCTCTCTTTCTTTACTTTTGCCCTCTCTCATCTCCTGGCGTTGGTTTTCATACAGACATTTTATCAAATACCTTACAGGCAACCTTAATTCTCAACTTTTTCTCATGGCACCTAAGGATTTGATCATAGATGGAGCCAAGTTCGTTCCCAACAACTATGCTGCAATCCTAAATCATGATGAAGCTCCATCTGAGTTGCATTTTGTGCAAGATCTTCTTGTACACAGTGAAATTGGGTATGCATTGACCCAGCCTTCATTCTTTTCAAGCCAACAAGTTCTGACGTTTTGGCGGACTGGGCATTTGATAATGGTGGTGCAACTGGTACTCCCAACATTGTTTTTGAAGTCAATGATGATGAGCATGTGGTAACTCCTGGAACAGTTCGCAAGGCTTTACATTTACCAGATGGCTGCATTTTCTCAACACCGGAGGAACCAGCTCTACAGCAGCTCATGGCCAATTTGGGTATGAGCAGAGTTTGGCTAAGCTTGGACAGTTGAAACGAGCACATATCAGAAAGGAATGGAGCTTTTTCTTCGACTGCATCACTAAAGCCTTCAGGAATAAGTGTTCCAACTTTGATGCCATTCCAATAATGAGTCAGCACATCGGGTATGCTATTATTAACCAAACTCATTTTGATTTTGCAAGTGTTGTGCTAGGTTTTATAGGGGATATGATGACAGAGGATAGGAATGTTGTCTACTTTGCTAGATTCTGTCAGCTTATATATAATTTCTGTTGTGCTGATGAACCCCAACCTACCACTGACTTATTTCCACCCTTTAAACTTGCAAAACGGGCTTTTAATGACTTGGTAAATGTTGACATTAAGAAAATGGTGGTTAGACCTTTACAGATTCCTCAGTCTGTAAAACAGATCCTGGTAAATGTTGATCCTCAAACCTATAGATCTGTTTATCCTGATGTTCAACCTACCACCATATCCCAAACACCACACCAACCATCGGAACATACCACACATACATCTATACCTCAACCCTCTCTCAGAACATATCTCAAAACTTATCTCACACCTTCACAGACAGCTCAATTTTCATCCTCAGCACCTACTGTGAAGCCTTCATCTTCCAAACCCAAGAGGACAAAGACTGTTCCTCATACACCACAGAAGAGAAGGAGGATTGTTCTGAGAGATGAGTCAGACAGTGAGGAACAGGTTTCTGTATCAGAACCTGTTGTTAAAGAAGCTGAGAAGGTCCCTTCTCAGAAGGATTCTGGAATTGGGGGATCTAAGCTTCTCAAAAGGCTTAGAAAAATGACTTCTGCTGAACCTCCCAAGGAATCCCCACCTTCAAAGAGATACAAGAAATAGAGAGCTAAAAGGCCAGCTTCAGATGATGAGGAAGCAGCACCTAAGGAAGGAGATCAGGAATCTCTGATCTCAAAAGAAC